>NC_092758.1:75922637-76222637 GCF_047496795.1 Chiloscyllium punctatum | reverse complement strand
GATTCTCTTCCACTGGGAGCACATGGAATTCTCTTCCACTGGGAGTGTTGTGATTATTTTCTTTGGAGAGTGGTGTGATTATCTTCCACAGGGATTGTATGGAATTGTCTTGAACAGGGAGTGGTGGGATTCTTTACACAGAGAGTTGTGTGATTCTCTTCTACAGAGAGTGGTGGGATTCTCTTCGACAGGGAGTGCATGGAATTCTCTTCCACTGGGAGTGATTTGATTCTTTTCTATGGAGAGTGGTGTGATTATCTTCCACAGGGAGTGTATGGAATTCACTTGAACAGGGAGTGGTGGGATTCTCTTCCACAGAGCGTTGTGTGATTCTCTTCTACAGAGAGTGGTGGGATTCTCTTCCACAGGGAGTGTATGGAATTCCCATCCACTGGGTGTGTTGAGATTCTCTTCCACACGGATTGTATGGAATTCTCTTCCACTGGGAGTGGCGTAATTCTCTTCCTTAGACAGTGGAGGGATTCTCTTCCACTGGGAGTGGTGGAATTCTCTTCCACAAGGAGTGTATGGAATTATCTTCCGCTATGAGTGTGTGGGATTCTCTTCCACAGGAAGTGCATGGAATTCTCTACAATTGGGAGCATGTGGGATTCTCTTCCACTGGGAGTGGTGGGATTCTCTTCCACAGAGAGTGGTGGGATTTTCTTCCACAGAGAGTGGTGGGATTCTCTTGTACTGAGAGCATTGGGATTCTCTTCCATTGAGAGTGGTGGGATTCTCTTCCACAGGGAGTGGTGTGATTCTCTTCTCCTTAGAGTGGTCGGATTCTCTTCCACTGGGAGTGGTGGGAATCTCTTCCACACGGAATGTGTGGGATTCTCTTCCACTGGGAGTGTGTGGGATTCTCTTCCACTGTGAGTGTATAGAATTCCCTTTCACAGGGAATGTGTGGACTTCTCTTTCAATGGGAGTGGTGGGATTCTCTTCCACTGAGTGTTGTGTGATTCTCGTCTACAGAGAGTGGTGGGATTCACTTCCACAGGGAATAACGTGTTTCTCTTCGACAGGGAGGTGTGGGATTCTCTTCCACAGGGAATGTATGGAATTCTCTTCCACTGGGAGTGGTGTGATTCTCTTCCACAGGGAGTGTGTGGGATACTCTTCCACAGGGAGTGCATGGAATTGTCTTCCACTGGGAGTGGTGGGCCTCTCTTCCAGAGAGAGTAGTGTGATTCTCTTCTACAGGCAGTGGTGGTATTCTCTTCCACATTGAGTGGTGGGATTCTCTTCTACTGAGAGTGGTGCGATTTTCTTCCACTGGGTTTGATGTGATTCTCTTCTACAGGCAGTGGTGGTATTCTCTTCCACAGAGCGTGGTGGGATTCTCTTCTACAGTGAGTGGTAGGATTCTCTTCTATTGGAAGTGGTGGGATTCTCTTCTACAGAGAGTGGTGGGATTCTCTTCCACATTGAGTGGTGGGATTCTCTTCTACTGAGAGTGGTGCGATTTTCTTCCACTGGGTTTGATGTGATTCTCTTCTACAGAGAGTGGTGGTATTCTCTTCCACAGAGCGTGGTGGGATTCTCTTCTACAGTGAGTGGTAGGATTCTCTTCTATTGGAAGTGGTGGGATTCTCTTCTACAGAGAGTGGTGGGATTCTCTTCCACTGGACGTGGTGGGATTATCTTCCATAGGGAGTGCGTGGGACTCTCGTCCACTGGGAGTGGTGAGATTCTCTGCCACAGGAAATGGTGGGATTCTCTTCTACAGACAGTGGTTGGATTATCTTCTGCAAAGCAAGGTGGGATTCTCTTCCACTGGGAGTGGTGGGATTCTCTTCTACAGAGGGTGGTGGGATTCTCTTCCATTGGGAGCACATGGAATTCTCTTCCACTGGGAGTGGTGTGATTATTTTCTATGGAGACTGGTGGGATACTCTTCCAGAGGAAGTGTATGGAATTCTTTTGCACTGGGAATGGTGGGAATCTTTTCCTCAGAGAGTACTGTGATTCTCTTCTACAGAGAGTGGTGGGATTCTCTTCCACTGGGAGCACATGGAATTCTCTTCCACTGGGAGTGTTGTGATTATTTTCTTTGGAGAGTGGTGTGATTATCTTCCACAGGGATTGTATGGAATTGTCTTGAACAGGGAGTGGTGGGATTCTTTACACAGAGAGTTGTGTGATTCTCTTCTACAGAGAGTGGTGGGATTCTCTTCGACAGGGAGTGCATGGAATTCTCTTCCACTGGGAGTGATTTGATTCTTTTCTATGGAGAGTGGTGTGATTATCTTCCACAGGGAGTGTATGGAATTCACTTGAACAGGGAGTGGTGGGATTCTCTTCCACAGAGCGTTGTGTGATTCTCTTCTACAGAGAGTGGTGGGATTCTCTTCCACAGGGAGTGTATGGAATTCCCATCCACTGGGTGTGTTGAGATTCTCTTCCACACGGATTGTATGGAATTCTCTTCCACTGGGAGTGGCGTAATTCTCTTCCTTAGACAGTGGAGGGATTCTCTTCCACTGGGAGTGGTGGAATTCTCTTCCACAAGGAGTGTATGGAATTATCTTCCGCTATGAGTGTGTGGGATTCTCTTCCACAGGAAGTGCATGGAATTCTCTACAATTGGGAGCATGTGGGATTCTCTTCCACTGGGAGTGGTGGGATTCTCTTCCACAGAGAGTGGTGGGATTTTCTTCCACAGAGAGTGGTGGGATTCTCTTGTACTGAGAGCATTGGGATTCTCTTCCATTGAGAGTGGTGGGATTCTCTTCCACAGGGAGTGGTGTGATTCTCTTCTCCTTAGAGTGGTCGGATTCTCTTCCACTGGGAGTGGTGGGAATCTCTTCCACACGGAATGTGTGGGATTCTCTTCCACTGGGAGTGTGTGGGATTCTCTTCCACTGTGAGTGTATAGAATTCCCTTTCACAGGGAATGTGTGGACTTCTCTTTCAATGGGAGTGGTGGGATTCTCTTCCACTGAGTGTTGTGTGATTCTCGTCTACAGAGAGTGGTGGGATTCACTTCCACAGGGAATAACGTGTTTCTCTTCGACAGGGAGGTGTGGGATTCTCTTCCACAGGGAATGTATGGAATTCTCTTCCACTGGGAGTGGTGTGATTCTCTTCCACAGGGAGTGTGTGGGATTCTCTTCCACTGGGAGTGGTGTGATTCTCTTCCACAGGGAGTGTGTGGGATTCTCTTCCACTGGGAGTGGTGGGATTATCTTCTACAGAAGGTGGTGGGATTATCTTCCATTGGGAATGGTGGGATTCTCTTCTACAGAGAGTGGTGGGATTCTCTTCCACAGGGAGTGCATGGACTTCTCTTCCACTGGGAGTGGTGGGATTATCTTCTACATGGAGAGGTGTGATTCTCTTCCACAGTGAGTGTGTGGGATGCTCTTCCACTGTGAGTGTATGGAATTCTCTTCTCCAGAGAGTGGTGGGATTCTGTTCCACTGGGAGTGTGTGGGATTCTCTTTCACAGAGTGCGGTGGGATTCTCTTCTACAGAGAGTGTGTGGGATTCTCTTCCACGGTGAGTGTGTGGGATTCTCTTCTACAGTGAGTGGTGGAATTCTCTTCTACAGAAAGTGGTGGGATTCGCTTCCACTGGGAATGGTGGGATTCTCTTCTCCAGAGAGTGGTGGGTTTGTCTTCCACAGGGAGTCATGGCATTCTCTTCTACAGAGAGTAGTGGGATTCTCTTCCACTGGGAGTGGTGTGAATCTCTTCCACATGGAATGTGTGGGATTCTCTACAATTGGGAGCATGTGGGATTCTCTTCTACAGGGAGTGTATGGAATTCTCTTCCACAGAGAGTGGTGTGATTCTCTTCCACTGGGAGTGGTGGGGTTCTCTTCCACAGGGAATCGTGGGATTCTCTTCCACTGGGAGTGTGTAGGATTCTCTTCCACTGGGACGAGTGGGATTCTCTTCCACTGGGAGTGGTGGGATCCTCTTCTACAGAGAGTGGTTAGGTTATCTTCCACAGGGAAAGCACGGAATTCTCTTCCACTGGGAGTGGTGGGATTCTTTTCTACGGAGATTGGTGGGATACTCTTCCACAGGGAGTGCATGGAATTGTCTTCCACTGGGAGTGGTGGGCCTCTCTTCCAGAGACAGTAGTGTGATTCTCTTCTACAGGCAGTGGTGGTATTCTCTTCCACATTGAGTGGTGGGATTCTCTTCTACTGAGAGTGGTGCGATTTTCTTCCACTGGGTTTGATGTGATTCTCTTCTACAGAAATTGTTGGGATTCTCTTCCACAGAGCGTAGTGGGATTCTCTTCTACAGTGAGTGGTAGGATTCTCTTCTATTGGGAGTGGTGGGATTCTCTTCTACAGAGAGTGGTGGGATTCTCTTCCACTGGACGTGGTGGGATTATCTTCCATAGTGAGTGCGTGGGACTCTCGTCCACTGGGAGTGGTGAGATTCTCTGCCACAGGAAATGGTGGGATTCTCTTCTACAGACAGTGGTTGGATTATCTTCTGCAAAGCAAGGTTGGATTCTCTTCCACTGGGAGTGGTGGGATTCTCTTCTACAGAGGGTGGTGGGATTCTCTTCCACTGGGAGCACATGGAACTCTCTTCCACTGGGAGTGGTGTGATTATTTTCTACGGAGACTGGTGGGATACTCTTCCAGAGGAAGTGTATGGAATTCTTTTGCACTGGGAATGGTGGGAATCTTTTCCTGAGAGAGTACTCTGATTCTCTTCTACAGAGAGCGGTGGAATTCTCTTCGACAGGGAGTGCATGGAATTCTCTTCCACTGGGAGTGATTTGATTCTTTTCTATGGAGAGTGGTGTGATTCTCTTCCACAGGGAGTGTATGGAATTCTCTTGAACAGGGAGTGGTGGGATTCTCTTCCACAGAGAGTTGTGTGATTCTCTTCTACAGAGAGTGGTGGGATTCTCTTCCACAGGGAGTGTATGGAATTCTCATCCACTGGGTGTGTTGAGATTCTCTTCCACACGGATTGTTTGGAATTCTCTTCCACTGGAGCGGTGTAATTCTCTTCCACAGAGAGTGGAGGGATTCTCTTCCACTGGGAGTGGTGGGATTCTCTTCCACAAGGAGTGTATGGAATTATCTTCTGCTATGAGTGTGTGGGATTCTCTTCCACAGGGAGTGCATGGAATTCTCTACAATTGGGAGCATGTGGGATTCTCTTCCACTGGGAGTGGTGGGATTCTCTTCCACAGAGAGTGGTGGGATTTTCTTCCACAGAGAATGGTGGGATTCTCTTGTACTGAGAGCATTGGGATTCTCTTCCATTGAGAGTGGTGGGATTCTCTTCCACAGGGAGTGGTGTGATTCTCTTCTCCTGAGAGTGGTGGGATTCTCTTCCATTGCAAACGGTGGGATTATCTTCTACAGAGAGTGGTTGGATTATCCTCTGCAAAGCATGGTGGGATTCTCTTCCACTGGGAGTGGTGGGAATCTCTTCCACACGGATTATATGGAATTCTCTTCCACTGAGAGTGGTGGTATTCTCTTCCACATAGAGTGTATGGAATTCTCTTCTACAGGGAATGTGTGGGATGCTCTTCCACTAGGAGTGGTGGGTTTCTCTTCTACAGGGAGTGGTGGGATTCTCTTCCACAGGGAATGTATGGAATTCTCTTCCACTGGGAGTGGACGGGATTCTCTTCCAGTGGGAGTGGTGGGATTCTCTTCCACTGAGAGTGGTGGGATTGTCTTCTACAGAGAGTGGTGGGATTCACTTCCACAGGGAATGACGGGTTTCTCTTCTACAGAAACTGTTGGGATTCTCTTCCACAGAGCGTGGTGGGATTCTCTTCTACAGTGAGTGGTAGGATTCTCTTCTATTGGGAGTGGTGGGATTCTCTTCTACAGAGAGTGGTAGGATTCTCTTCTATTGGGAGTGGTGGGATTCTCTTCCACACGGAGTGTATGGAATTATCTTCCACATGGAGTGTGTGGGATGCTCTTCCACTATGAGTGTATGGAATTCTCTTCCACAGGGAATGTGTGGGATTCTCTTCCACTGCGAGTGTGTGGGATGCTCTTTCACTAGGAGTGGTGGGTTTCTCTTCTAAAGGGAGTGGTGGGATTCTCTTTCACAGGAAACGTATGGACTTCTCTTCCACTGGGAGTGGTGGGATTCTCTTCCAGTGGGAGTGGTGGGATTCTCTTCCACTGAGAATGGTGGGATTCTCTTCTACAGAGAGTGGTGGGATTCACTTCCACTGGGAATGGTGAGTTTCTCGGAGTGTATGGAATTATCTTCCACTGGGAGTGTGTGGGATGCCCTTCCACTATGAGTGTATGGAATTCTCTTCCACTGCGAGTGGTGGGATTCTCTTCCACTGGGAGTGGTGGGAGTCTCTTCTACAGAGAGTGGTGGATTTCTCTTCCGCTGGGAGTGCATGGAATACTCTTCCACTGGGAGTGGTGGGATTCTCTTCCATAGAGAGTGGTGGGATTCTCTTCTACAGTGAGTGATGGGATTCTCTACCACAGTGAGTGGTGGGATTCTCTTCCACTGGGAGTGTGTGGGATTCTCTTCCACTGGGAGTGGTGGGATTCTCTTCCACAGAGAGTGATGGGATTCTCTTCCACAGTGAGTGATGGGATTCTCTCCTATAGAGAGTGGTGGGATTCTCTACCCCTAGGAGTGGTGGGATTCTCATCCACTGGGAATGTTTGGGATTCTCTTCTACAGAGACTGGTGGGATTCTCTTCCACTGGGAGTGCATGGAATTCTCTTCCACTGGGAGTGGTGTTATTCTTTTCTATGGAGAGTGTAAGGATACTCTTTCACGGGGAGCATATGGAATTCTCTTCAACTGGGAGTGGTGGGATTCTCATCCACTGGGAGTGTTTGGGATTCTCTTCCACTGGGAGTGGTGGGATTCTCTTCCACAGAGAGTGGTGGGATTCTCTTCTACAGTGAGTGATGGGATTCTCTACCACAGTGAGTGGTGGGATTCTCTTCCACTGGGAGTGGTAGGATTCTCTTCCACTGGGAGTGTGTGGGATTCTCTTCCACTGGGAGTGATGGGATTCTCTTCTACAGAGACTGGTGGGATTCTCTACCTCTAGTAGTGGTGGGATTCTCATCCACTGGGAATGTTTTGGATTCTCTTCCACTGGGAGTGGTGGGAATCACTTCTACAGAGAGTGGTGGGATTCTCTTCCACTGGGAGTGCATGGAATTCTCTTCCTCTGGGAGTGGTGGGATCCTCTTCTACAGAGAGTGGTGGGATACTCTTCCACTAGGAGTGGTGGGATTCTCTTCCACAGGGAATGGTGGGATTCTCTACCACTGGGAGTGCATGGAATCCTCTTCCACTGGGATTGGTGTGATTCTTTGCTCCGGAGTGTGGTGGGATACTCTTCCACAGGGACCGTATGGAATTGTCTTTGACTTGGAGTGGTGGGATTCTCTTCTACAGAGAGTGGTGGGATACTCTTACAAACGGAGTGGTGGGATTCTCTTCCACAGGTAATAATGGGATTTTTTCCAGTGGGAGTGTTTGGACTCTCTTCTACAGAGAGTGATGGGATTCTCTTCTGCAGAGAGTGGTGGGATTCTCTTTTACAGGGAATGGTGAGATTCCTTTCTACAGAGAGTGGTGGGATTATCTTCCACAGGGAGTGGCAGGATACTCTTCCACAGGGAATCCTGTGATTCTCTTCTACAGAGCGTGGTGGGACTCTCTTCCACAGGGAATGGTGGGATTCTCTTCCACAGAGTGTGGTGGGATTCTCTTCCACTGTGAGTGTGTGGGACTCTCTTCTATCGAGCATGGTGGGACTCTCTTTGACTGGGAGTTGTGGGATTCTTTTCTACGGAGAGTGGTGGGATACTCTTCCAGAGGGAGCATATGGATTTCTCTTCGACTGGGAGTAGTGGGATTCTCATCCACTGGGAGTGTTTGGGATTCTCTTCCACTGGGAGTGGTGGGATTCTTTTCTACAGAGAGTGGTGGGTTTCTCTTCCGCTGGGAGTGCATGGAATACTCTTCCACAGGAAATGGTGGGATTCTCTTCTACAGTGAGTGGTGGGATTCTCTTCCACTGGGAGTGTGTGGGATTCTCTTCCACTGGGAGTGGTGGGATTCTCTTCCACAGAGAGTGGTGGGATTCTCTTCCACAGTGAGTGATGGGATTCCCTCCTATAGAGAGTGGTGGGATTCTCTACCTCTAGGAGTGGTGGGATTCTCATCCACTGGGAATGTTTGGGATTCTCTTCTACAGAGACTGGTGGGATTCTCTTCCACTGGGAGTGCATGGAATTCTCTTCCACTGGGAGTGGTGTTATTCTTTTCTACGGAGAGTGGTAGGATACTCTTTCACGGGGAGCGTATGGAATTCTCTTCGACTTGGAGTGGTGGGATTCTCTTTTACAGAAAGTGGTGGGATTCTCTTACAAAGGGAGTGGTGGGATTCTCTTCCACAGGTAATAGCGGGATTTGTTTCCAGTGGGAGTGGTTGGATTCTCTTCTAAAGAGAGTGATGGGATTCTCTTCCACTGGGAATGATGGGATTCTCTTCCACAGAGAGTGGTGGGATTCTCTTCTACAGAGAGTGGTGGGATACTCTTCCACTGGGAGTGTGTGGGATTCTCTTCCACTGGGAGCGGTGGGATTCTCTTCCACAGTGGGTGATGGGATTCTCTTCTACAGAGAGTGGTGGGATTCTCTACCACTGGGAGTGCATGGAATCCTCTTCAACTGGGATTGGTGTGATTCTTTTCTCAGGAGAGTGGTGGGATACTCTTCCGCAGGGACTGATTGGAATTGTCTTTGACTTGGAGTGGTGGGATTCTCTTCTACAGGTAATCATGGGATTTTTTTCCAGTGGGAGTGATGGGATTCTCTTTTACAAAGAGTGATGGGATTCTCTTCTGCAGAGAGTGGTGGAATTCTCTTTTACAGGGAATGGTGGGATTCCCTTCCACAGAGCGTGGTAGGATTCTCTTCCACAGGGAATCGTGTGATTCTCTTCTACAGTGTGTGGTTGGATTCTTTTCCAGTGGGAGTGTGTGGGATTTTCTTCTACAGAGAGTGGTGGGATTCTCTTCCAGTGGGAGTGGTAGGATTCTTTTCTACAGAGAGTGGTGGGATACTCTTCCACAGGGAGCATATGGATTTCTCTTCAACTGGGAGTGGTGGGATTCTCATCCACTGGGAGTGTTTGGGATTCTCTTCCACTGGGAGTGGTGGGATTCTCTTCCACTGGGAGTGTTTGGGATTCTCTTCCACTGGGAGTGGTGGGATTCTCTTCCACAGAGAGTGGTGGGATTCTCTTCCACTGGGAGTGGTGGGATTCTCTACCTCTAGTAGTGGTGGGATTCTTATCCGCTGGGAGTGTTTGGGATTCTCTTCCATTGGGAGTGATGGGATTCTCTACCACAGTGAGTGGTGGGATTCTCTTCCACTGGGAGTGGTGGGATTCTCTTCCACTGGGAGTGTGTGGGATTCTCTACCTCTAGTAGTGGTGGGATTCTCATCCGCTGGGAGTGTTTGGGATTCTCTTCCACTGGGAGTGATGGGATTCTCTTCTACAGAGAGTGATGGGATTCTCTTCCACTGGGAGTGGTGTTATTCTTTTCTATGGAGAGTGGTGGGATACTCTTCCACGGGGAGTGTATGGAATTCTCTTCGACTTGGAGTGGTGGGATTCTCTTCTACAGAGAGTGATGGGATTCTCTTACAAAGGGAGTGGTGGGATACTCTTCCACAGGGAATGGTGGGATTTTTTTTCCAGTAGGAGTGGTGGGATTCTCCTCTGCAGTGAGTGATGTGATG
Organism: Chiloscyllium punctatum; assembly: GCF_047496795.1. Lineage (NCBI taxonomy): Eukaryota > Metazoa > Chordata > Chondrichthyes > Orectolobiformes > Hemiscylliidae > Chiloscyllium > Chiloscyllium punctatum. The sequence continues at coordinate 76,212,890 of NC_092758.1, read as the reverse complement.
CTCTTCTACAGAGAGTGGTGGGAATCTCTTCCACAGGGAATGATGGAATTCTGTTCCACAGAGAGTGGTGGGATTCTCTTTCACAGAGAGTGGTGGGATTCTCTACCACTGGGAGTGCATGGAATCATCTTTCATTGGAATTGGTGTGACTCTTTTCTCCAGACAGTGGTGGGATACTCTTCCATTGGGACCGTATGGAATTGTCTTTGACTTGGAGTGGTGGGATTTTCTTCTACAGCGAGTGGTGGGATACTCTTACAAAGGGAGTGGAGGGATTCTCTTCCACAGGTAATAGTGGGTTTTTTTTCCAGTGGGAGTGGTGGGATTCTCTTTTACAGGGAATGGTGGGATTCGCTTCTGCAGAGAGTGGTGGGATTATCTTCCACAGGGAGTGGCGGGATACTCTTCCACAGGGAATCATGTGATTCTCTTCTACAGTGTGTGGTTGGATTCTTTTCCAGTGGGAGTGTGTGGGATATTCTTCTACAGAGAGTGGTGGGACTCTCTTCCACTGGGAGTGGTGGGATTCTTTTCTACAGTGAGTGGTGGGATACTCTTCCACAGTGAGCGTATGGAATTCTTTTCGACTGGGAGTGGTGGGATTCTCTTCTACAGAGGGTGGTGGAATGCTCTTCTATAGAGAGTGGTGGGATTCTCTTCCACTGGGTCTGTTAATATATTCAAAGTTGAACATGACAGAGTGTTTGATTACCAGGGGAGTCAGAGATTGTGAAGAAAATGCGTTTAATATAATAATCACAAAGGTTCAAGGTATATTTGATGTGCCTGGACTGGAAACCAGATTAATGCAAACTGATGAACATTTAGTAATTATTTGCCCAATTTCCAGGAACATGGTTTACTAGGATTCCATTTGAAATAGCTTTCCTCAGGTTCCAGTTCCATGTGATCCAATATCATCTGACATCCCTCTTGCTTTTAGCATAACAGCAATTAATCCTTTACAGTACAGGGTTGATTGAATGATGGAGAAGGCTGGAGGAGCTGAATAGCTTCATTTTGTTCCTGATTCACATTTTTGTAAATAGTGATACCATTAGTTGGTGGTACAATGACTAAGGCACACAGATTTAAGGCTTTGGGCTGGAAATGCATGAAGGACTGTGAGGAAGAACCTCTGTGATGTAGCAAGTTGTAATGACCTGGAATCTGTAACCAACGTCACTGGTGGAAACTGTGACAATCAATGATTTCCTGAAAGAAAATGGATGGGTATTTCAAGGAAGTAGACATGCAGAGATGTAAACATTTGGTTGCACTATGTAGTGTAACAGGATGAACATCAGAAACAATCTTGTCATGAGGTTATGAGGATAAAACGATGATGTCCGAGACACATTGAATGGGAAGCTCCGACCTTGCGTGTAGGGAATGTTTGAATAAACAAAGCTGTAGAGAAAGAATTATTGCTGTGGACTCCAGCAGCGATAGCTTGGGGGACTGAATAGAGTTAGGCTTCAAACAACATAATATGATAGGGGTGAAAAAGACATCAGTAAACATCCAAACCACTGAAATGAAACTCATACTGAAGAGGAATGGAGAAAACTTTGCCATGACTCACCAGGAGGTCAGGGAGTTTATGAGAGTAGCAGACACTTGGAAAATGGACCCAGACACCAGGTTGCATCAGGCACCAGCATGAGGAGTGGGACAGCATGAGGGGTGGCACAGTAGCTCAGTGGTTAGCACTGCTGTCTCACAACATCGGGGACCTGGGTTCGATTCCAGCCTCACGTGAATGTCTTAGAAGCGAAATTTAGGAGAGCTTTGGGCAGCACGGTGGCTCAGTGGTTAGCACTGCTGCCTCACAGCACAGGGTCCCAGGTTCAATTCCAGCCTTGGGTGACTGTCTGTGTGGAGTTTGCACATTCTTCCCGTGTCTGCGTGGGTTTCCTCTGGGTGCTCCACTTTCCTCCCATAGTCCAAAGATGTGCAGGTCAGGTGAATTGGCCATGTTAAATTGCCCATAGCGTTAGGTGCATTAGTCAGAGGGAAATGGGTCTGGGTGGGTTTCTCTTCGGAGGGTCGGTGTGGACTGGTTGGGCTGAAGGACCTGTTTCCCTGTAGGTAATCTAATCTAATCTAAAAGGTGATATGAAAGGATACGGACAAAATCCTTTGGACAAGAGGAAGGATGCTAATCTTCTTAGCAAACCATACAAGACACAGAGCCATCTTAAAAACAACCTGGCTCAAATCATATTATACAATCTGCAACTCTTTTCTTTTACTTGAAGAAGTAAAATGGATTAGTATGATTTTGACCAAGAAAATTGACTGCAGTCAAAACGGCGCCAAGTAGCAGTTAATGTGAGTCTTCTGACACAATTAGATTTAATGGAATTTTCAGGTTTGTTCCTTGGCAGATGGACTTTGCTTTTGTCTCGACTCTAGTCTCAGCAATTCAGCTAGACTCTTTTTGATACATCTCCATTGACACCAAACTCATCTTGATCTTTTCAGCAAGAATTCTTATGGTAAGTTCAATTATGCAATAATATAAGATGAACTATAGTATATTCTTTATGAAAATTCTGCCAGTTTGCATCATTCTGTTCCAAAAGTAAGCTCCTGTTTCTTTTTTTCTCAACAGGCACGAAAGTAGCAAGAGTTACGAGAGGAGAACAGTGAGAAATCTATCAACGATCCAAATTAAGCAGGTATTAAATATTCTAATGTTCTAGGTGTGCCTGTCACAATCTTGTGTCATAGAGTCATAGAGATGTACAGCATGGAAACAGACCCTTTGGTCCAACCCGTCCATGCTGACCAGATATCCCAACCCAATCTAGTCCCACCTGCCAGCACCCGGCCCATATCCCTCCAAACCCTTCCTATTCATATGCCCATCCAAATGCCTCTTAAATGTTGCAATTCTACCAGTCTCCACCACTTCCTCTGGCAGCTCATTCCATGCATAGTTCAGAACTGTGGAAACCATTGGAGGGTAATGCAGTGTTCATTTCTTGGTTAAGTTAAATAGCCAGTTATGTGTGTTATGGAGAATCAACAGGTAAAATATACGAAATTCCTAAATTGCTCTACATTAAGAGCAAAAGGATTATGAGGGCTTATTTAGGCCCATTAAAAACCAGTGTGGTAATTTGTGTGTGGAGGTAGAGGATATAGGTAGGGTTCAAAATTAATACTTGGGTCAGTGACCCTAGTGAGAGAGACAATATGAGTATATAGAAATCAATAAAGGGGAGAGAGGTCTGAGAAACAATTAAAGAAATAGCATAGACAGGAAATTCTGAATGTTCTGACAGGCTTAAAAGTAGAGAAATCTCAAGGGTGCATGAAATGTGTCCCAATGTTGTTGAGTGAGGCATGGGGCGTTTGTAAAGATTTTCAATTCTTCTCTGGCCAGAAAAGAGGTGAGGGAAAACTAGAGGACAGCCAATGTAGAACTAATATTCAAGAAGGGAGCAAAGGATTAACCAGGACAACACAGGCCAATTAGTCTAAACTCAGTAGTGGGCAGACTATTGGAAGCAATTCTGAGGGACAGAATTAATCTGCTCTGGGAAAAGCAAGAATTAATCAAGTCGGCCTGGTTTGCTAAAGGGAGTCGAAAAGTGTGGCACTGGAAAAGCACAGCAGGTCAGGCGGCATCCGAGGAGCAGGAGAATCACCGTCACTGGCATAAGCCCTTCATCAGGAATGAGCATCTGCGGTCCTCACTTTCTCCTTTATTAAAGGAAGATCATATCTGACTGACGACTGAATTTTTCAAAGCTGTGATCAGGTATGTAAATGAGGGCAGTGCTATTGATGTAATCTCCTTGGACTTCAGCAAGGCTTTTCGTAAGGCATTGCCTTGGAAACTGATAACAAAGGTAAGAGCCCATGGGATTCAAGGAAATTTGGCAAATTGGATCTAGAATTGACTGAGTGACAGGAAGGAGAGGGTTGAGGAATGTTTTTCCAATGTCTGTGTCCACTCAGGTTATTTGTGGGGGTCTTTGTTGTTTATGTAAATGATTTAGACTTAAATATAGGAGGGTTGTTCAGTAAGCGCGTAGATAATCTAATTTTTTTTTGATAAATAGTAAGGAGGATATAGATGGGTTGGTCAGATGGGCTGTTCAGTGCTAAATGGAATTCAATTTGGATAAATGTTAGGTGGTGCACTAGGGCTGGACAAACAAGGCGAGAGAATATGTGACGAACAATAGGACCAAAGCACAAGAGGAATTATGGACCCCCTTTCGCGGATTACATGAGACATTCCTTGTTCAATCATACTTGGGCTCCTCTGCACAACTCTTTCTCCAGAGTGCATCATCAGTGCAGCTTTCCCTGTTCATAGAAAGATCATGGAACCCCAACAGTGTGAAAGGAGGCCATTCAGTTTGCACCGAACCTCCAAAGACTCTCCCACCCATACCCACCCCCTGACCATATCCCATAACCCCCCACGTTTCCCATGGCAAACCCACCTAGCTTACACATCCCTGAACACTATGAACAATCTACCTAACTTGCACATCTGTGGTCTAAGGGAGGAAACTGCTAGACTCAGAGGAAGCCCGCACAGACACAGAGAGAACACACCAACAGTCACCCGAGGTAGAATCGAACGTGGATCCCTGGCGCTGTGAGGCAGCAGTGCTAACCATTGAGCCACCATGCCACCTCTTGTTTGGAATTGATAAAGATATTCAATTTTGCTTCCAATTTCCACCCTGCTCTCACCTTCACCTGCTGCATCTCTACTATCTTCCCACAAATTCTGCCAGACCCACTGAGTTTCTCCAGAAATTTATGTTTTTTGTTCGAGGAGAATGGGATGTATACCACAACATGCATGTCCACCAGTCCCTTAAAGTATCAAGACAAGAAGATAAAGTAGTCAAAAAGGCATTTAATACTTTATTGGTCAAATCATACAGTTGAAGAGCAGGGATATTATGCTGGAACTGTGTAAATGTTGTTTAGGCTACAGCTAGAGTACTGTGTGCAGTTCTGGAATTCACATTATAGGAGGAATGTGATTGTACTGGGGAGGATGCAGAGGAGATTTACCAGGATGATGTCTGGGCTTTTCCCTGTGCTTTTCCAGCACCACACTTTTTGATTCTGATCTCCAGCAAATACAGTCCTCACTTTCCCCTAGCCGCTGTAACCTTACTGTGACACCTCTTCCAAGGATGCCCACCTTGGAAAAGTTCTCCTCTTCCCTATACAAGGATCTCAGAGAGTCTCTCTCTCTCACTGCACCCCCCAGGTCATCTTCCCTTGCCCCCCGGCCATATTCCCAATGAAGAGCTTATGCTCAAAACATCGATTCTCCTGCCCCTCAGATGCTGCCTGACCAGCTGTGCTTTCCCAGCGCCACACTTTTTGACTGCCCTAACCTGTCCACCTTCCTTCTCCCCATCCACTCTACCCTCCACTCCAACTTATCTCCATCACCCCTCATCTTCATCTACCTTTCACAATCCCACATACCAACCCCCAGCCCCATCTCCTTCTCAGTTATCTCTCAGCCCCCTTGGCCTCCACTACCCCCCCCCCCCCCCTCCCCACCCCCACATTCCTGATAAAGGGCTTATGCCCAAAACATCGGCTCTCCTGCTCCTCGGATGCTGCCTGACTGGCTGTGCTTTTCCGACACCAGTGCTTTTTGACTCTGATCTCCAGCATCTCTAGCAATCCTCACTTTCTTCCTGATGTCTGGGCTAGACTGTTTCAGTTATGAAGAGAGGTTGAACAGAATGTAGTTGCTTTCATTAGAATAGAGGAGATTGAGAAAGGTCATGATTGAGACGTACAAAATTAGAGGGGGCGGCAGAAAGAAACTTTTCCCTTTGATGTGGGGGGGAATCAGTGACCAGGGGTCATAGATTCATGGTGAAGGGAAGAAGGTTCAGAGGAAATGTGAGGAGAAACTTTTCCATGCAGAGTGCAGTAGGAATCTGGAACCTATTGCATGTACAGTGGCAGAGGCAGAAATCCTCATTAGATTTAAGAAGTATTTAATGTGCACTTGCGATATCAAGGCTATGGACCAAGTGCCCAAAAATGGGATAAGATTAGGTAGGCATTTGTTTTTGACAATCACAGATATGATGAGCCAAAGGTCCTTTTTCTGTGCTTTATGATATTGCCCAGTTGAATTCCCGAATTTGTCACAATTCAAGACAGGATGTCCCAAGATTGTCCAAGATCCAGGCTGAGAAGAGAAGAATGCCCGGCAGAGATGCTCACCACTACAGCTGTGAAAAAAAACAGGTTATTTCAGAGGAAACCGTCAGCTTAAAATGCAGGCAACTGGAAAGCAAAAAGGCAAATCCTTAAATTAATAGAATGTTCAGGAAGTTGAAAAATGACAGACACGAAATAAACCATTTTTGGGAGATATCGGATAATCCTGAACAAATGACTAAAGTGTTGATCTGTAAGTGAATGCCCCAAAGAGTTTGAACTCAATCCAGAGGCTAGTGTTATGGTGTTATCAAAACAACCAAAGTTAAATTGCAACCAACTATCCATGAAATTGCAAGGTCCTGGAGGAACATCATTGGAAGTAAAAGGCCACTTCATGATGAAGCCTAGGCTGAAAGGTACAGGAGTGCTGGAATATCTTGATATCATTCAGAATTATGAATTATTAAACTAGAAGGTCTTCTTCCAGTTGAAACTAATCTGGAAGCTTGACAAGATTATAGATACTATAATATAATATACTATTATAGGCATGGTGGCACAGTGGTTAGCACTGCTGCCTCACAGCGCCAGAGACCCGGGTTCATTTCCCGCCTCAGGCGACTGACTGTGTGGAGTTTGCACATTCTCCCCGTGTCTGCATGGGTTTCCTCCGGGTGCTCCGGTTTCCTCCCACATTCCAAAGATGTGCAGGGCAGGTGAATTGGCCATGCTAAATTGTCCGTAGTGTTAGGTAAGGGACAGATGTAGGGGTATGGGTGGGTTGCGCTTCGGCGGGGCGGTGTGGACTTGTTGGGCCGAAGGGCCTGTTTCCACACTGTAAGTAATCTAATCTAATCTAATCAAACAAATCAGTTTCAAAGTGAGTTTGGGTTTGGGGAAAGGAATGACTTAACCCAACAGTATGGTGATAAACCAACCTGATGCTACCTACTAAGCAAAGGGCTTCACCCCGTCTTGGATATCAGAATTCAACAGTTTAGTTTAAGGCTCATGAGACATGACTCCACCCCTGAACACGTACTGGTAGTTCTCTAAGAACTAAGTAGTTGTGTTCCAGCCAAACCTCATTTAATGGAAAACTGTTCAATAGAAATAATGGGACCTATAGGAAAAGTGGGCTTCGGGGCAGACCGGCAGAAAATACCACTCATAAATCACCCAAAGTCGAACGCAAAGTATAGCACAGTGTGAATGAAGGCTTCAATCATATCTATTAACAAAACAAAAGTAAATGTAACACATTACTTTGAAAAAATATTGTTAATGCAGGGACAGAGGGTCAAGACCATCATCACCTTCAGGTGCAATTGTGGTTGCAGAGGTAGATGGCTGTGGTTGATTGTCTTCTGACTGTTTCTTGGGGGTCGGTTCAGATTGCGTGATAGGCAGCTAGTTATTACTGAAGACTTTCTGGTACCTCCACATGAGGGAGAGACACGCAGAGAGAGATTTTTTGAAGTGCTCTGTTTGTAGGTTTGGTGGCTCCCTGGTACATTAGTGCCATGCCAACCATGGTCAGCTGGTCATGTGTCAATTGAAATGTTATTGCCAAACAAATTTGACGTTATGGTGTCTGCTTTTCTCTTACTGTTCCAGTAATGTAACAATATTTATAAATCACAATTTGCTCCAGTGAACATTAATTTTAAAACAGCAGCCAACTCTTTGCATTGCCTCTTGGTTGAAAACAGTATCTTTTTTTTTATTTTACAGTTCAAAACCAAAGCAAAGGAAAATTTGTGGTTCTTTCCATGACTCCACCCTTAGGAACAATGAAATATTATTTCAGAAATTCTTTCTGCAGTATGTGACACACAGACAACAAAACATGAGAATATATCTGTTCATCCTTTGCCCCCTTAAACAAATCTTATAGAACCTTGAGACATCACTTAAATACCTTCCTTATTTCAAGATTGTATAAAGAACATATGATCTTGAAGCAGGTGGAGGTAATTCAGCCCCTTGAAGTTCTCTACCATCTCAGCAACAACTCCATTTTCCTTCCCACTCTCCATAACCCTTCAACCCATTACTAATAGAAATCTGTCTCCTCCTCCTTAAATTTAAGGAGCTAATTTAAATTAAATTCAATTTAATTTAATTTAAATTCTAGCAACGTCTCAGCATCCACTGGGGAAGTGAGTTCCTCAGATTCATGGCCCTTTGAGGGAAGCAATTCCTCCTCATGTCTGTTTTCGGTCCCCTCATCCTAAAACAATGACCTCTCATTTTAGATTGCCCCAGAAGGGGAAACATTCTCTCCACTTTTGGCATGTGACATCTGCAATCGCATTTTCTTCACCCGCAACGTGAATAATCTTTCCATTGGATGGTTGAAGCAATGGGCTCCATTTGAACAGGCTCACATTTTGAGTTTGAAACTTTTCTTGAATGTTAGTGGGTTATAGCTAGTATGGGTTAATATATCATTATAGCCATGTTGAACAGCCAGCAATAATTCCAAAGATTTTTTTTCCCACTGTACAGTGCTTCTTTCAATATTGGTTTGATTACTTTGAAGTCTACATCACTGGATTTTTCTATTCCTAACTCATTATGTTGAAATAAAACTGCAGCATCAACTGACATTTTTAAAAGGTTTGTAAAATTTAGGCAGCCAACATTGTTAGGATTTCCTTCAGCTGCTCAAAAGTTATTTGGTACTCTATTGATCATACCACCTTTGCCTGGTTCTGTAACGAATTTGTTAATTTTATGCCTATTGTGGTGAAGTTGGGCACAAATTTCCAATAAACACGTATTTTCCTAGAAATCTCATGATTTCGCATTTAGTTTTAGGATGAGCAATACTATCAGAGGATTAATTTTGCTGTCCTTGGTCTCACATGCCCCTATTGTACAATATGTTCTAAATAAGTTAATCTTTTATGAATTTACTTTTGGCCAGATTCTTTACTAGGACAGTTTAAATGGCTTTTGTATTTGCATTGCATGTTCTTCCTATGTCTTACCAGGTATTGTGATATCTAAATAACCTACACAGTTATGTACTTTAGCTATGACTTGATTCATCTGTCTTTGTAGCTGGTTTGTAGCTGGGGCATTGTGAAATACAATGGTACAACTCAACATTTATATAATCCATTCACTGTAACAAAAGCAGATATCTCCTCAGCCTCTGATGTTAATGGCACTTGACAGTCCCCCCCCCTCAATACATTAATTTTAGACATTGAGGCATTATCAATCCTGTTGATACAATCTTAAAACTAACGAATCGGGTACAAATCCATTTTTAAAACTACATTTACCTTTCTGTAGTCTTTGCAAAATCTGGGTTTATCCATCTGGGTTTAGGAACTAGCATTATTGGTGAACTCCAGCTGCTATAACCAGGTTAAATCAAAGGGTTTTCCATCAGGTATTAAATCCCTATTTCCAACAAAGCTTGTTTCTCTGGGCTTGGTCAGTAAGGGTATTGTTTTATCTTAGTCTCCTATACCCACATCATGTCCTGTTAATATCAGTTCTGGTGTATCTCTGTGGATTTCCTTATATTACCTAACCTTGCCAGATCATCTTGTTGTCCTACCTTTAAATATGAGTACACAGTGTATCACTGTCCCAGTCTCATTGCCTAGTCAAACTGTAATGATGTGGAAGTGCTGGTGTTGGACTGAGGTGAACAAAGTCAGAGGTCTTATGATTTCAAATAAACCTGTTGGACTATAACCTGGTGTTTGTGCAACTTCTGACTTAGTCAAATTGCAGGCAACTTGCTTTAAGAATGGAATAACTCTCCTCCCCTCTACTGTCTCCATCATCTTCCACTTCTCTCACCACCTGATGCACTTGTTCAGCCTTAACCTCTTCCCAAAGATGACATCTTTTCAGCATGTTCATGTGACATAACTGATTCTTATTCCTATGATCAGAAATGTTTATCAGATAAGTCACTTTACTGAACTTCTAACTACTTTCTATGAACCACAGAATTTCACTTTCAGAGGTTCACCTTATGAGAACATCAATTTCAATAATTTATCTCCTGCACAAAATGTTCTAATCACAGAATATGTGTCCATTCTTCCATGATTGCTTGTGATGTTTCTAAGTGATTTTGAATTCCTTTATGTACCTCTGTGAGTCTCTACAAACATTGAGACATAACCCAACATTGAGGATTCGACATCCTGATTACTATTTAATCAATTTTATTGGCCCTCATATCTCGCAGCAATAGAGTAATTTGAATGACCCAATCCCAGTGGATTCATTTGGGGAGTCTCTGACAGGAAATAATAAGAAATCAAATCCTTTACCACAATCCTGCAGGTATTTGTGGCAGCACACCTGAATTATGTTTCTGAGAGTTTGATGGTATCTCTGCAGAGCTACCTATCTTTTGGGATAATGTGCTATTGACTTCAATTATTTTATAGCCAAACTGCTAATTATGTCCTGGAAAACTTCATATATAAAGTTGTACATTTGGTCAAGGTATATCACAATTAGTGAGCCATAGAAAGTAAAAAAATTGAGTGACTTTTCCACTGCTATTATAGATGTAATTGTCTTTCGAGGAGTAACATTGGAAGTCTCATTGTGTTATCAATAATTATAATGATACACTAGTGACCTGCTTTTGCTTTAGGTAATGGTCCTGCACAACGTATTAATACTCGATAGGATCATTCCCCAAAAACTGGCCAATCTGATTACATGCTGAGGTCTAATTACTGTTTTTTTATTCACTTGTGAGATGTGGTCATCACTAGCTATTGATTGTTCTTATCTACTATCGAGAAGGTGGGGGCAGCTGCCTTCTTGAAACAGTATAGTCCATGTGCTGTAGGTTGACCCACAATTCCCTTAGAAAGGGAGTTCCAAGATTCTGAGCCAGTGACAGAATGGTGATATATTTTCATGTCAAAATGCTAAGTGGCTTGGAGGGAAACTTGCTTTTGGTGGCATTCCCATGCATCTTCAGCCCTTGTCCTTCTAGATGGAAGTGGTCATGGATTTGGAAGGTGCTGTCTAAGGACCTTTCTGCAGTGCATCATGTAGATGGCACACACTGCTGCCACTGAGCATCGGTGGTGAAGGAAATGGATGTTTGTGGATGTGGTGCCAGTCAAGTGGGCTGCTTTGTCCTGGATAGTGTCAAGCTTCTTCAGTGTTGTTGGAGCTGCACCCACCTGTTACTAGCTGCAGCCTCTGACCTACTCTTGTTGCCACTGTGTTTATGTGGTGAGTGCAGTTGAGTTTCTAGTCAATACTAACACCCAGAAAGTTGATAACTGGGGGATTCCCTGATGGTAACAGATTGACACTTTTAGATTTTTAGATTACTTACAGTGTGGAAACAGGCCCTTCGGCCCAACAAGTCCACACCGACCCACCGAAGCACAACCCACCCAGACCCCTACATTTACCCCTTACCTAACACTACGGGCAACTTATTGAAGAAGATCGTTGCCTGGCCATTTGTTTGGCATGAATGTTACTTTGCATTTGCTAACCCCAGCTTGGATGTTGTCCAGATCTTGTTGCATTTAGAGTCGTAGCGTCGTAGAGATGTACAGCACAGAAACAGACCCTTCGGTCCCACTCATCCATGCCGACCAGATATCCTAACCTAATCCAGAGCCACCTGCCAGCATTTGGCCCATATTCCTCCAACCTATTTATATACCCATTCAGATGCCTTTTAAATGTTGTAATTGTACCAACCTCCACCACTTCCTCTGGCAGCTCATTCCATACACGCATCACCCACTGCACGAAAAAGTTGCCCCTTAGTTTCCTTTTAAAACGTTCTCCTCTCACCATAAACCTATGCCATTTGGTTTTGGAATCTGCTACCCTGGGGAAAAGGCCTCGGGGATATTTCACCTTATCTATGGCCCTCATGATTTTATAAACCTCTACCAGGTCACTCCTCAGCCTCCGATGCTCCGGGAGAACAGCCCTCTCCCTATAGCTCAAATCCTCCAAAGTCCTATACAGTCACAACATGACCTCCCAAATCTAATACTCAGTGCTCTGACCAATAAAGGAAAGCATACCAAACGCCTTCTTCACTATGCTAACTACCTGCAACTCTACTTTCACGGAGTTATGAGCCTGCACTCCAAGGTCTCTTTGTTCAGCCACACCTCCCAAGATCTTACCAATAAGTGCCCTGATTTGTCTTTTCAAAAAGCAGCACCTCGCATTTATCTGAATTAAACTCCATCTGCCATTCCTCAGCCCACTGGCCCATCTGATCAAGGTCATTTTGTACTCTGAGGTAACCTTCTTTGCTGTCCACTACACTCCAATTTTGGTATCATCTGCAAACTTACTAGCCATACCTCTTATGTTCTCAACCAAATCATTTATATAAATGATGAAAAGCAGTGGACCCAGCACTGATCCCTGTGACACACCACTGGTCACAGGTCTCCAGTCTGGGAAGCAACCTTTCGCCACCACCCTCTGTCTCCTACTTTCCAGCCAGTTCTGTAATCTAAATGGCTAGTTCGCCCTCTATTCCATGCGATCTAACCTTGCTTCAGTATCTGAGGAGTTGTGAGTAGTGCTGAATGGTAGCTCTGTGGTTAGCACTGTTGACTCACAGCACCAAGGACCCAGGTTCAATTCCAGCCTTGGGCAGCAGTCTGTGTGGAGTTTGCATATTTGCCCTGTGTCTGTGCAGGTTTGCCTCTGGGTGCCCTGGTTTCCCCCCCTCCCCCCCAATCCAAAGATGTACAGGTTGGTTGAAGTGGCCTTGCTAAATTGCCCATAGTGTTCAGGGATGTGTAGATTAGGTGCATTGGTTGGGGGAAATTAGAATTAGAATCCCTACACTGTGGAAACAGGCCCTTTAGCTGAACAAGTCCACACCGACCCTGCAAAGAGTAACCTCACCCAGACCCATTCCCCCACCCTATACCTACCCCTGACTAATGCACATCCCTGAACATTGTGCACAATTCAGTCGGGTCAATCCACCCTGACCTGCACATCTTTGGATTGTGGGAAGAAACCAGAGCACCCCGAGGAAACCCACGCAGACACGGGGAGAACGTGCAAACTCCACACAGTCAGTTGCCTGAGGCTGGAATCAAACCTGGTCCCTGGCACTGTGAGGCAGCAGCGCTAACCACTGAGCCACTGTACCACCCTCTGTGTTGAGTAATAGAGGAGGGGAATGGGTTTGGGTGGGATACTCTTCGGAGGGTCAGTGTGGACTTGTTTCCACAATGTAGGATTCTACGATCTATAATTGTGCAATCATCAGCAAATATCCATCTTAGAATGGATGGATGAGTATTTGAAGATGATTGGCCCTAGGACAATATCCTGAGGGAGTCCTGCAGGGCTGTCCTGGAATGGAAACGGCAGACGTCCAAAAACCAAGACCACCTTCCTTTGTGCCAGGTATGACTCCAACCAGTGGAGAGTTTGTCCCATGACACCCATTAACTCCAGTTTTACTAGGGCTCCTTGATGAAGGAGGGGGAGGGATCTCATAGGGACTTATAAAATTCTAACAGGACTAGATGGGGTAGATGCAGGGAGGATGTTCCAGTGATAGTTAGGGGTGGACCATTTAGGACAGAGATGAGGAGATATTTCTTCACCCAAAGAGTGGTGAGCCTGTGGAAGTCATTACTACAGGAAGGAGTTGATGCCAAAACATTGAATGTATTTAGGAGGCACTTGGGGAGAATGTGATCAGAGGTTGTGGAGAAAGTAGGATTAGGTTATTGAATTGGATGATCAGCCATGATCATGATGAATGGTGGAGCATGTTTGAAGGGCCGAGTGGCCTCCTTCTACTCCCAGCTTCTATGTTTCTATTATCACTGGAAGAGGCTGAGAAAGATCATCTACTCGGCACTTCTGGCTGAGGATTGCTGTGAATGCTTCAGCCTTACTTCCACATTGCTGTGTTGGGCTCTTTCATCAGAAGGTGTGGATATTTGTGGAGCATTGTCCTCTGTTTAATTGTGCACCACCGTTGACGACTGGACATGTTTGTGAGATTGCTTAGCTTTTTCTATCATGTGCTACTTATGCTGTTTGGCACACAGGTAGTCCTGTTTGGTAGCTTCACCAGGAATGACATGCTGAGGACTGATTACGTGTGAAGGTTTACCTACCTCCAAACATGTATGACATGTTGTACAGAACTGCACTCTATCCTTATAATCTGCTATTGTGTTGTTGATTAAGGGATGAGTGTTCTTCAGGAGAATTCATCACCTCTTCCGTGAAGCAGCGCCTTGGGATCTAATACTTCCACCTAGGAGGGCAGATGGAGCCTTGCATTGATGTGTCATGAGGACGTTGGCACCTCAGACAGTGTGGCACTCCCTCAGCGCCGCACGGGACTGTCAGCCCTAGGTCAAGTCCCTGATGTGAATCTTGAACCAATGACCTTACTTGGAGGGGACTGTGCTACAACTGAGCCGTAATGGAACACAATTAAATTTAATAATGAAAACCAGCACCGTAAGCCCGCTATCACTAATGAAAACCAATTAGGTATGATTAACACAATTGCAAACATATTTCTTTACTTTCCTCTGATCTGTAACTTATCTCAATCCACCCAGCTCCATGACTCCTTGGTAAGAAGCCCAAATCTCCAAATAGCACCCTTTAAGGCTGTGTTCCACACTTACAAAAAAACTCCCTGATTTCACTCCTACGCAGGGACAAAGTGTGGACTGTGGACGCTGCCTGACCTGCTGTGCTGTTCCAGCAACACAATCGCGACTCTTCACTCCTACACAGCCCAGCTGTAATTTGAAGTTTTGAGATGGGCCTGTTGTTGGGATGTTATGTTCCGTCTCACGGTTCAGGTCCCTGGTTGTCTGCTCCATATTTCCAGGTTGCTCTATGTGATTGGTGTACCTGGACTGCTCCCAACCCTGGGCTCTTCCTGTCCACCACTCTTTTGACAAATGATTCCCAGGATCGGTCATAAAGCAACAGTCAGTTCCATGACGACAAACCCCAACTACAGTCTTCACCTTGGTTTACTATGGTAACATGAGCAAACTACATTTGTCACCTTGGACATACTGTTCCACACCAGGGACAACATAATGTAGCTACAATCATCAGCATGATAATGTATTCTAAGCTAATATACCTCAGGTATAGTTGTCACCATGATAATATAGTCCAGATACAGTAATCAGCATGGTAATATGCTCCAGTACAGTTGTCACTATGGGTTGTGGATCCTGGGTATGCACTCCCACCAACAGGAAAAAAAGGAATCAATTGCACCAAAAACGAGTGTGTTTTTCAGAAAGCAGTAAAGTCCATCTGAGTGATTCCAGGTGCTGAACCATGGTGAGAAACACAGGCTCGGAACTTGATGTCAGCCTGTGATGCCAATGTCACCATCAGTCCCAGAGAAACAAAAAGGTTCAGTGTCATTCAAAACCACTCCACATTCTCTAAAAAGACAGGCCCAAGGCTAGTCCTGTCCAAGGTCAACAGCCAACAGTAAAGCAATGGCCAAGAGTAATAGACGATTCCAAAGTCAAACTGCCTGTGAGAATATTAAAAAGAGCCAAGGTTTATTTTAACATAAAAACATTCACACTTCAGGCTGGAGTACACTTCACATTGTACCACTTGCACTGTTATGGTTTATTCTGAATACCCCTTTGTACTTTTGTCACCGTGGTGTACGGTTTTAAGTTTTGTTCCTCTCTTTTTCATTTGTACTAGGCAGTTAAATAAATATTTAACCCATATCCTGTAGTCCCCAGTAATGCTTGTTAAAACAGTTCACTGTTTCCTAATTTAAAATAATTTGTCATGGTATTCCCCTTGTTTGTGTTGATACATTAAGTATTTAGCACGATTCAATTTGTACAAGTGTTTATACTGACTTAAGAGATTAATCGTTCAGTTGAATTTGCGCCAAAAGAGCAGGAGTTATATTGCCAAGTTCAGCTCTTTTCTTTCGGAGGTTACCAGAGGCTACCTACACATATTTTATTATATGTGTGCTATCCCATACAATCCATGACATGAATTGGGTGTTTCCCTATTGATCTGTGGTGCACTCATCACTGAGTGGGAAACCGATCCATCCCAAAGTAGGGTTAGGTGAGGAGAATCCTCTCTTATACAGTATGTTGTTGTAATCTAGAACGTTGGGCTGCCTGTGGATACAGATTCAGTCATAACCTTCGGGCAGGTATTTGAAATTGAGAAGCTTGTAGGCCTATAGGGAAGGACAACTCTCTTTCAAAGAGCCAGCACACCTAGCTGACTGACCTATATGATACTATGAAAACATTTATACAGTATCTTTCACAACTTAAAGATGGCCCAAAATATTTTGCAACTACTGAGGTTCTACTGCAATGTACATTGTAAAGGGTGTACACAAAGGTCTGCATGCATTATAGGGGTATATACAAGCGTGCATTACGAAGCATGTCTGTATGGTTGTATACATCACCAAGTATGAAGGATATATAGAATGGTGCATACGATCCATGAGTATAAACGTGGATGTGTAGTTGATAGATATACGGAGTTACAGAGGAACCTCAATTATCCAGCTTTCGTTTATCTGAATTTCGGATTATCCGAACAAGATCACAAGGTCCCGATGCTTATCCGCATTCACTTATCCAAACATTCAATTATCCGAACAAAATATACCCTGCTCGTGTCAGTCGGATAATCAAGATTCCTCTGTATACCCTCTGAAAATCCTCTGTAACATACATATCCTTACATATACCTTTGAAATATGCCTCCTTGGCTGACAGTCCAGAACATCCATTAGACAATGGAAACAGGTAGACCCCAGGGAAAATCTTACTTAAGCCATTGCTCTGTCTCTCTCTCTCTAATCTCTTCCTGAAATTACACCATGCCAATTGACACAACATAAAGAGGGTTCAACTGTTTCCATTTTCTGTTAATGACACTTAAAAGAGTCTGTACGGTTGACACTTTTAGTAACCAGTTGTAAAGAAAGTGAAAAGTGATGAATAAATTAATGTTTTTGTTAAAAGCTTTAATAACACCTCCGACTTTATCTCTATAAGAATCATTGGATCTACACAGAATGTACAATGGGTGTGAATAGACATGGATACACCATGGTGTGGCATGGATAGACTAAGGGCTCATGGGGACTGGATGGAGGGAACGAGTTGGAGGGGTCATGGGGAGTTTGTGATTGCTGAGAGCATGCCAAGAGTGAGGATCTTTTTTATTAAGAATGGGACAAAGTCCCATAGCATGAGACAGGCCCTCCAACCAACTCACCTCTGGCTATATCTGAACTATTCCCTGGGTCAGCTGGATTGGCTGCAGTTCCCATCCCGTACAGACCACAATGAAAATTCCCTGGAGGCAGGCTTGGCAACTTCCCTGCCTTCAGCTACCCACCACAAGGATGAACGTAATGCTACTCTGTTCAGATCTGGGCACCATGAAGGATGTGAAAGCATTTGGGAGGATGTAAGTAAAATTCATGAGGATGGTTCTAGGCAGGAGTGCAGGGTCACAGTTCCTTGAAAGTGGAGTCGCAGGATGTTAGGATAGCGGAGAAGGCGTTTGGTAAGCTCTCCTTTATTAAGTACATAAGTTAGCTTGCTGAGCTAGAAGGTTTATTTTCATCACCATGACTAGGTAACATCATCAGTGAGAGTCTCAGTGAAGCGCTTAATAAATAGAGAAGCAGGACATACCACTAGTGCTTCACCAGAGGCTCTCACTGATGATGTCACCTCATCATGGTGATGAAGCGTCTGAAACCAAACTTTCCAGCTCAGCGAGCTAACTTACATACTTCGCATCAAAATCGAGCTATAAATCTTCTCAAAAATCACTTTCCTTTATTGGTCAGAGCATTGAGTCTCAGAGTTGGGAGGTCATGTTGTGGCTGTACAGGACGTTGGTTAGGCCACTTTTGGAATATTGTGTGCAATTCTGGTCTCCCTCCTATCGGAAGGATGTTATGAAACTTGACAGGGTTCAGAAAAGATTTACAAGGATGTTGCCAGGGTTGGAGGATTTGAACTATATGGAGAGGCTGAATAGGCTGGGGCTGTTTTCCCTGGAGCATGGGAGGCTGAGGGGTGACCTTACAGAGGTTTATAAAATCATGAGGGGCATGGATAGGGTATATAGACAAGGTCTTTTCCCTGGGGTGGGGGAGTCCAGTACTAAAGGGCATAGGTTTAGGGTGAGAGGGGAAAGATATAAAAGAGACCTAAGGGGCAATGTTTTCATGCAGAGGGTGGTGCATGTATGGAATAAGCTGCCAGAGGAAGTGATGGAGGCTAGTACAATTCAAACATTTAAAAGGCATCTGGATGGATAAATGAATAGGAAGGGTTTAGAGGGATATGGGTAAAGTGCTGGCAAATGGGACTAGATTAGATTAGATATCTGGTCAGCATGGACGAGTTAGACTGTAGGGTCTGTTTCCGTGCTGTGCACCTCTATGACTGCATGAGGAACGTATGAAAATAAGAAAATGGACATTACTGGAGAAACTCAGTATGCGTGGGGAGAGAAGCAGAGTTAACGTTTCCAGTCTGGAATGACCCTTCTTCAGAACTCATATGAAGATAGACTGGAAAAACTGCTCTCCTCCAACAAGAGATGGTTGACGGGAGGTTTGTTAGAGGTTTTCTAAATTATAAAAAAGCACGTTAAATAGGGGAAAATGTTGCTGGAAGGATCAAGAACTAAAGATAAATGATTTAAGGTAATGGGGGCAAGAGAAGCAATGATAACAAGAGGATAAACCACACACAATGAGTGGTTAGGGTCTGGAATGTATTGTCTGTGAGTGTGGTTGAGGCAGGTTCACTCGAGTGGTTAGGGTCAGGAATGTACTGCCTGAGAGTGTGGTGAAGTTGGGTTCACTCAAGTAGTTAGGGTCAGGAATGTACTGTGTGCAAGTGTGGTTGAGGCAGGTTCACTCAAGTGGTTAAGGTCTGGCATGTGCTGTTTGAGTCGAGTGTTCCAGCTGTACCTCAACCAACATCACATAAGTAATACCGATTATCTGGCTGTCATCAGTTTGTGGGCACTTGCTGTGCATAAATGAGGTTTTTTTAATGTTGCTTGAACACCTATACTTCAGAGGATCCTCAGCATCTGAAAGGTACTTTCGCAGCATAGAGGTCGGGTGAGGACTACATCCTGTGAATGGGTTTGTTGTGGTAAAGCCACTTTCCCATTTTCTGCCATCACCAGCAGTCCTGACCCCTGCCCTGTTCCCTCTCTCACCCATATCCTCGTACCCCTTTTCACCAAATTACCACCAGACCTAACACCTGAAAATGAAACAATTACATCAGGACAGCATTCTAGAAAATGTGGAACTGGAACTGAAACCACCGCCAAAGGAAGGAGTTTTGAGAAGAGCTTTGAAGAATGGAAGAAGGGAGAGGGAGAGAGATGGAGCTTCCTGTGGGACTATAATTCCGGTCAGGTGTGCAGTGGTCTCTGTGGGAAGTAGGAGTTTTGCTGGTTTTTTGAAACACCACAGCTTTGAAGCTCCTCAATAATCTTCTGGTCCTACAGCAGCCAATCTAGCCCACTATTTCCACCACCCTCCCCTCTTCCAGTCATTCTCCAAATTCTCACCATCCTTCTACTAAAGTATTGTCAAACTTCCTCTAAACCATTTGTAGAATGATAGATCGGAAAAAGAGGCTATTTAGCCCATCATATCAATGCCAGCTCTGTGAAAGAGATATCCAATTTGCCCTCTCATCTGGAACGCTGTGAATCGCTCCTTTCCCAATGCACACCCAATTCTGCTGGGAGCGTTCCTGATCAATCTGCTTTCCCTTTCCAACAGCGTGTTCCAGTTTACAACAATCCATGAAAAAGAAAGGGCCCCCTGTCCACGAAGCTGATAAAGATGGCCATCGGAAGCCATTTGCTTGGAGGGACCCAGTTAACGTGGGTCTCCCACACCCAGAATCTCAGCTGCCAGTCTGCGCCTGTGCATGTACAGGTGATGTCACGTGGTCAAAAATGACCCTGAGATTCATATCCATCATCTAACAGGAATGCTGGGAAGGACTGAATCACAGATAAATCAGCCTCAAACATGGAGTCAGGTCTCAGGTCACACAATGGCCCAGCTTGTAGCCTCCCAGCCCCGCACTGACTGCACAGGAAGGCTGAGGATTTACCATTTCAAACTTAAGCTGAATTAAATCAACACTTTATTAAGGCACATGGGGCATTAATGGTTGAGAAAGAACCAAGTTCCATTGAGCCATGCTGTTGTTGCCAAGATGTAACAGTGGGATTGTCAACTAATCTCAAGTATCAGCTTTGAAAGTGTCGTTTCCTGAAGCAATCACAACATTCACCGCTCTAGGGCTCTAATGTCACTCCCTGGAAAATTTCAACCCTTGTGATCAGAATATGTAATGTTACTCTGGAGCGTTTGCACTGACAATGTGTGGGCATCATCATCTTTATTCTTGACCGATGTTAGTCTGCTTCTCCTCATTGCCCATAGTAGATGGTTCGATACCTACTGAAAAATGCCCACAATCTATTCAATCATGGCTCATCCTTCTCTATAACTCCCTCATGGTGAATTTTACATGGTGGCATATTGCTTGTCGTTCCATCCCCCGGTCAGAGAAAGGCTGCCCACAAAACAATTGTAAAGCAGCTGAATCCAAGACCAATCAAAGCAACTGCTGCTCCCCAGGAACCATTAGCCTCTCTGACTGGCTCTGCATATTCCAGCCACATCAGAACTTGCTATTGGCTGCTTTTGAGAAGGCAAGAGAGCCACCAAGTCACCAGTAAGTTCAGGATCATTGGACGTGGAGGGATGGGGCACTCTTGAAAAGGGGGCAGGAGGGGAGGGGAGTTGGTACTGGGGCTTTGGAGGCTGGGTGGAGGCACAAATAGGAGGACCATCCTGGGGCAGTGGGCACATACCCCAGACACATGCAAAACATTCCCTCAAATGTGATATCCCCCGTCCTGGAATTGGGGTGAAAAGCCCTCTTCTTGCCCATCATCTGCTGTAATGGAGATACAATGGAGCCATGGTTGCCCCTTCATTGGGCAGTTATGAGCCCCAAACGGGCTGACGTAGGTTGAGTTACTCACTGTCTGCCCCTTTTATCATACCTTTCCACCAGCTGAACACTTCAATCAAACCTTCAAATTCAAAAGGAGAGTCTAGTAAAGCGACATGTCCCCATGACTTAACCCTTTCAGCCCTGTTCTCATTCTGACAAACCTGTGATTGAATATGGTGGCTGGGATGACAGCCCAGAGCAGAATGCAGTGCTCCAGCTAGGGTTGGAGCACAGTTACAGATGGATAGGTGTATTGAAACCCCTTCACTCAGCCACTGCTCCTGCTTTATCTTGGAGAAAATAACCCAACTGGTCTTTTCTGGATCCAAAGTCTCATACCTCCCCAGATAACCATTTGCAAAATTCATTTGATCTCCCAATATTGTTCTGTACATTCCTGCTCATACCATCATTACCTACTGTGAGGTATATAGCTGTCTGTGCCTTCACATAATCCATTGGTAAATATTGGAAATGCTGGGGCTGCAGTACAAATCTCTAGAAGACAATGAACACGGAATTGATGTGGTGCAGAAGGAGGCCATTGGGCTCCATTGCTCTTTAAGTGAATACTGTTCCATAACATCAATCTCCTGCCTTTTCCCCAAATTCCTGCAAACTGTTTTGATCCTAATAATTATCCAAGGTGCTCCTGAATGCCTCAACATAGACAAGGTCTTTTCCCTGGGATGGGGGAGTCCAGAACTAGAGGGCATCGGTTTAGGGTGAGAAGGGAAAATTTAAAAGGGACCTAAGGGACAACTTGTTCACACAGAGGGTGGTTCGTGAATGGAATGAGCTGCCAGAGGAAGTAGTGGAGGCTGGTACAATTTCAACATTTAAAAGGTATCTGGATGAGTATATGAATAGGAAGGTTTTAGAAGATAATGGGCCACGTGCAGGCAAATGGAACTAGGTTACATTAGGATATCTGGTCGGCATAGACAAGTTGAACCAAAGGGTCTGTTTCCGTGCCATACATCTCTATGACTCTAACTGAAGCTGCCACCACTACATTTCCAGGCAGTGCACTCCATACTGTAACTACTCACTGGGTAAAATAGTCTTTTCTCACATCGCCTTTGCTTCTTTCATAAATCTACGTCCTCTTGTTCTTCCTCCTTTTACAGGTAGGAACAGTGTCTCCCTGTTGACTCTGTTGAGCCTGATCATGATTTTGAAATCCTCTATCAAATCTCCTCTCAGCCCACCTCTGTCCAGAACAACTTCTTTAATCTGTCCTCATAGCAAATGTTCCTCTTCCCTGGAACCATGCTTGTAAGTTGCTTCTGCACTCACGCCAATACATTCACATCGCAGGGCGGCACGGTGGCTCAGTGATTAGCACTGCTACCTCACAGTGCCAGGGACCTGGGTTTGATTCCATCCTTCGGTGACTGTCTGTGTGGAGTTTGCACGTTCTCCCCACGTCTGCACAGGTTTTCTCCCGCAATCCAAAGATGTGGGAAATCCATAGGTGAATTGGCCGTACTAAATTGCATATAGTGTTCAGGGATGTGTTGGTTATGTGCATTAGTCAGGAATAAATAGAGGA
The DNA here is from genome assembly GCF_047496795.1 of Chiloscyllium punctatum. NCBI lineage: Eukaryota > Metazoa > Chordata > Chondrichthyes > Orectolobiformes > Hemiscylliidae > Chiloscyllium > Chiloscyllium punctatum. The sequence goes on along the minus strand of NC_092758.1, from coordinate 76,190,063 downwards.
GGGGAATGGGTCAGGGTGGGATACTCTTCGGAAGGTCAGCGTGGATTTGTTGGGCCTAATGGCCTGTTTCTATGGTGTAGGGATTCTGTGATGTGGTGTCCACAACTGGACACAATAGTCCAGCTGAGGTGTAACAATTGTTAATACTAACAATACAACTAATATTGGAGCTTTCAGGTGGAGAATGACTTATAGAGTGGTAACGTCACCAGATAGGTCATCTCAAGCTAATATCCTTGACAGAAGGGTTCACATCTCACATTGACAGCTGTTGGAATTTAAATTCAGATAAGAAAATTGGAAAAAGATGACCACAAAGCTATCATTGATTTTCATAAAAATACAACTGGCTCACTAATATCCCTTCAGGATGGAAATCTGCCATCCTTATCTGGTCTGGCCTACATGTGACTCCAGTAATGTGGGAGACAACAAAATGCCTTCTGAAATGGCCCAGCAAGCCAGTCAGCTGAAGGAAAACCAAGGATGGGCAATAAATGATGTCCTTGCCCATTCCTGTGAAAGAATTCTTTCAAAAACCCTGTCAATTTGAGTACATGCTCATGATTCCTGTTGTCAGATTGCTCCTTATCAACTAACTTCCGACCTGCAGCATGAAACTGTATCCAATGAAACAATTACAGAATGCTGGAGAAATTCAGCAGGAAATTCTTCAGAACAGTCACCATGGGCTTAGAAAGTTAACTCTGTTTCTCTCTCCACAGAGGCTGATGGATCTGATGAGTTTCTCCAGCATTCTCTAAATTGGTTTCGCATTTCTAGCATCTGCAGTATTTTGTTTTTTATGTCAATTCTATGAACTCACAGCCTTGTGAATAATTCTCTGTGTAAAACATTACCAAGCGTTTTCCATAAGTCTGCGTACACACATCTATACCCACCATATCGGTGACCTCCTGAACTGTTCAGTTTAATCAGAAGTGTCTTATCCAAACTTGGATTACCTTGAAATCACTCATTTACACGGATCCTAAGTTAAAAAATCACACAACACCAGGTTATAGTCCAACAGGTTTATTTGGAAGCACGAGCTTTCAGAGTGCTGCCCCTTCATCAGGTGGCTGTCTTCACCAGGTAGCACTGCTTTCCCATAACAGTTATTAAACTGACCAGGTGGAAATTCCCTGGTTCCCCTTTCCCATTTTTCTTAAAAAATGGGGAGACAGTTGCAACTTTCCAATTCGGTCGTGAAATTCAACACAAAGTTTCAGATGATTATAACTGGTCTTTCTGCATTGACCTTGCACACTTGTAATTTTCTTGTGAAAAAGATAATGTCCTGGAGATTTATTTACCTTCAGACTCATTACTTTCTCCACCACCATTCTGAAACTTTTGAACTTAAATCCAACCAATTCCTTAGCTCGTGGTATTTTTAGTTTCTCTCTGCTCACTGGTATTCTGTTCACTTCTTTGACTGTGAAAATGAATACAAACTACTCAAATATCATGTCTGTCATTTTCTTTTGATCACTGTGTCTGCTTAATGAGTCACATTTCCCTTAGCCACGCTCCTCCTCACAGTACATTCAGAACACTTTTTACTGTTGGTCTGAAGTCTCCTGCAAAAACTATTTTGCCTTGCTGTTTTGCTCCTCAGAGTATTTTCTGGAGATCATTTGGTTATATTTCATTTGCCCTTGGATTCCCCGTTGTCTTTGGATTTTGTGAGTCTTTGCTTTTAACTTTTCCAACTCAATTGTTTTTGCTCAGAGTTCTTAATTCATGGAGGCTCAGGACAAATAAATCAGACAATTGCACAGATTTATACTGCACATTGTTAACGAGTTAAAATTCAATGTCAGAAAGACATTAGCAATAGGCAGTGATTCCAAGGGCGAAAGGGTCTGAGATGGTGTAAAAGAGAGCAGAGGACAGGAGGATAAAGACAGAAGAGGAGAGGGTGAGGGGGTGGAATTAATATATGCCAAGAGACAGACACCAGGCAGAGAAGGAGGGAGGATAAATCAGGGGCAGAGACAATGAAGGGAAAAATACAAAGGGAGGAATGAGGGAGAGATGGGGTGGTGGGGTAGAGAGGAGGATAAAGAAGGGGGGCTATATGAGAGACAGGGAAGATAGTGGCATTGGGATGAGAGAGGTGGGCGTGGGATATAGAGGGGCAGAATAGAGAGAGAGTAGACAGCTGGAGGAGGAGAGAGGCATGAGGGACAATGTCAGAGGGAAATGGAGACAGAAGAGAGGGATAAAGATGGCATCCAAAGACAACTGGGAGCATATTTAAATATCACATCAATGACGTCAGCGGATTGTCATTCCAAGGTGAAGAAAGATGAGCGAACAGTGACAGGGATGAGGACTGGCAATTTAAGATTTTTGATTTACTTTTCTCTGTCCAAACCAAATTCAGCTAAATCTTTGCCAATATTAATTATTCCTAGTGTATGAATCGGGTGGGGAGGTAGGGAGGGGATTAAAACTTTCCCCATTTTGTTGGTGTCTTCACAACAATGCACAGGTTTTGAGCAGGAGGCCATTCAGCCCTTCATGTTTATCCTCTCATTCTATCAGCCAGTGGTTGATCTATCCTTTGCCTCTAATTTGTCTGGGATGCAGGTCCCAAAGTGATAGACAAAAGCCAATGGATCTCGATTTTGGAATTTCCCGCCGGCTGTGAGGTGAGGGACTCAGTTCTCCCTGTGTTTCAGCTCTACCCCACAGTAAAACAGGAAGTCCCAAATCTTTACACAGTGTCCTTTTCGCCCCTTCAACACAACAAATGTAAAATTGATTAGAAGAACCTGAATTACTGCATACCAAACACCCCCCATGAATCCATCGGTCTGTAAGTGGTCACGCGGCGATTTGAGTTTGCAGCGGATTGTATCAGTGCTGAGCGTCGATGTTGGTCAGCGCCAGGGACCCAAGTTCGATTCCAGCCTCAGGCAACTGTCTATGTGGAGTTTGCACGTTCTCCAGGTGCTCCAGTTTCCTCCCACAATGCAAAGATGTGCAGGTTAGGTAAATTGGCCATGCTGAATTCCCATAGTGTTCAGGGATTTTTTAGGTTAAGTGCATTAGTCAGGGGAAATGTGCTGTAATAGAGTAGGGAAATGGATCTGGGTGGGATACTCTTAAGGACACAGATTGATAGAGAAATACAGCACAAAAATAGACCCTTCGATCCAACTTGTCCATGCTGATCAGATATCCTACATAAATACAGTACCATTTACCAGCACTTCCCCCATATCCCTCTTTGGGCTGAATGAGTTCTGTGAAAGATTCAGGTAGAATAGGGAAAGCAGTAAAGGGAGCCTGTGTGAGCTTGATGTTAATGCAGTAGAGACGACCTTTATGCATCGGCTCAACATGTTCACTCTGAAACACTTCTGAACACCAAACAGACTGAACTCACCATTCCTGAAATAGGCTCAAGAAAAGCACAGCAGGTCAGGCAGCAACCGAGGAGGACGAAAATCCGCATTTCAGGCCAAAGCCCTTCATCAGGATTTGGCCTGAAACATCGACACTCCTGCTCCTCGGATGCTGTCTGACCTGCTGTGCTTTTCCAACACTTCTCTAATCTTGACTCTAATCTCCAGCCTCTGCAGTACCCACTTTTGCCATTCCTGAAATAGGGAGTGGTCAATTGGAAATTCTTTTCCTTAAATATAAGCATCAGCAAGTTTATTAGCAAGCGTGGGATCAAAATCTGTCAGAGGCTGCTTTCCATCCCTTTAAAAGACTCGGGTCTGGTGACGTGAACGGAATAAGCAGCAGATTGTGTTCATTTCCCTTTTCAGGAGGGGGTGCGGCTGGGGGAGGGCTGAAATAACCTCCCATTCTAGACATCATGTGTCCTACACAGAGTATAACTTTCCATCCTTTTGTCAGTCGGTTAGCAGCCGATCACTCAATTGGACAGAGTTCAAATTCGATCTGTTTACCGAGGTCACGGGCCCTGATAGTCCCACCTGTTCCTTTCAAACCCTGAAACTCCCGGTGGAATACTGCGAGGTTCATAACAAGTTAAACACATTCCAGACGCAGAGATTGAGGTCCACTAATGGGGGAGAGTCATGATACTGACCCTGAGTTGCACACATAGTGTAAAACCTAAAATGCAACAGGTACAGTAGAAACATAATAAATAGGAGAGTAGGCTATTCGGCCCATTGCGCGTACTCCAACATTCAATAGGATCATCCAACTCAGTACCCTGCTTTCTCCCCATACCCTTTAGCTCTGAGAAAGATATCTAACTCCTATTGAAAACATTCAATGTTTTTACCTCAACTGGCAGAGAATTCCACAGGCTCACCACTCTCTGAGTGAAGACATTTCTCCTCATCACAGTCCTAAATGGTCTACCCCTGTATCCTTTTGTGCAGTCTAAGGAGTATCCTTAGTCTGTAGAAATCAGGTGAAACATAACGTTCCACAATGCACCCCTCCTCCCCTGAGCAGCTCGCTATTGGAGTGGGTCTTTGCTGCATTTACTGCTGCTTCCCCAGATCAGACACTCCCGGAGAGTGGGACTCAAAGATCCTACTCAAAGCCCTGCTCGTATTGAGCAGGATACGTGCATCTTGTGAGCGTGGATGCTCATCCTCTCCCCCCCCATCCGCTCCACCATCGGCACATTGCCCACCCTCCCACTCCCCCACTGCCTCCCCCCATTGGCTGTGCTCATTTCTGAAGGGCTTGACCACTTTAACAGCTGGTGTAAAGATGGTCACCGCTGTCGCATGAGACTCCACGTTGAGGTGTTTCCGGATGTTTCTCAGCCTGCAAACCGCTCCAATTCTCCAGCACAAAAGGCAAAGATGTGAGAGACAGTCTGGGTGACCAGCAGCCCACATCCTCCCCGGGGGACGTGAACACGATAAAGGGCACCTTTCTGGGCCACTTCATCCTCTCAAGGTCTTATTCTGAAGCCCAGTCACACTTTAGGGTGGGCACGAAATCAGTTAATACACCTCACACAGAATGCAACTCAGGCGTGGCATGTTCTTGTCTGGTGACTGTTGTTCCTCAGTTGCTCCCATCCTGGTGCCAACTGTCACCGGTCTCAAAGTCCCATAACGAACCAATGATCTTCTGGGTCCACTGACTCTTTCAAGGGCAACTGTGCAATCTGCACATTCTGCAGAACCCTTTGGATCTCCAGAACCAGAAGGATCGCTGGAACATTCGCTCCGGTTGGATTTGGGGCTTCCTGGTTTGGCTGCAAGATTCAGGAGCTACCACCAAATTGTGTCTGCCAGTGGCACCATTGGCATTGGCTTCAGGTTGGACTCTTGCCCCACAGAGGCTGCATTCTACCTACCACAGTCTGGAGCAGGCAGCTCGCCCATTTGTTGTCTCCAGACCCACTCTGGCCTCCAGCCTGGTCAGCACACCTACTCCACGGCATCACAGCAAGTGTGACCCCAGTAGACAGTGGACAAAACGGGGTGGGGTGGGGCAAGGGCAGTGGCTCACAGATAAAGACCTAGCTCCTACTGCTGCAATCTGCTTCCAGGGCCTGGGTACAGCCTTAAGGAGATGGTGAGGTGTTGGGAATAGGACTGCACTCGCATCCCAGATTCTGGTTCATTTATACCCTCTGGGAAGGACTCCAGACCAACACGACTCACTCGTAACTGCCCCCTGCAAAGACTTAATGAGCCAGGCAGTTCAAGGGGCAATTAGGGATAGAATCACAGAATCCCTACAGTGCAGAAAGAGGCCATTCAGCTCATTGAGAAGCATCCCATCCAGACCCAATCCCTGTAACCCTGCATTTTCCATCTTCCGGATGGGAACAACACCCACATTCCATGAAAGATTCTGTTTTAGAAATTACCTAAACCATCTAACCATTCAGGGGGTGCCTATTTATAATATCACTAGGTCTCTACCTTTAAAACCAATAGAAGAGGTGGTTCCAAAAGATCATAGAGCACAGAGACACCCCTTCAACCCACGTGACTGTACTATCCATTCGGAAGTGCTCTCCAATTAGTTCCACAGCCTTGTATTTGTTCCCTTCATTATCCTGCAACTTATTTCTTCCTTTCCTAGTATTTATCCGGATGTGATTCGAAAGCTGCTGTTACATCTGCTTAAGACCATAAGACCATAAGACCATAAGACATAGGAGTGGAAGTAAGGCCATTCGGCCCATCGAGTCCACTCCGCCATTCGATCATGGCTGCTGGGCACTTCAACTCCACTTACCCACATTCTCCCCGTAGCCCTTAATTCCTCGAGACAACAAGAATCTATCAATCTCTGCCTTGAAGACACTTAGCGTCCCGGCCTCCACTGCGCTCTGCGGCAATGAATTCCACAGGCCCACCACTCTCTGGCTGAAGAAATGTCTCCGCATTTCTGTTCTGAATTTACCCCCTCTAATTCTAAGGCTGTGTCCACGGGTCCTAGTCTCCTCACCTAACGGAAACAATTTCCTAGCATCCACCCTTTCCAAGCCATGGGTATTATCTTGTACGTCTCTATTAAGTCTCCCCTTAATCTTCTAAACTCCAACGAATACAATCCCAGGATCCTCAGCCGTTCCTCATATGTTAGGCCTACCATTCCAGGGATCATCCGTGTGAATCTCCGCTGGACACGTTCCAGTGCCAGTATGTCCTTCCTGAGGTGTGGGGCCCAAAACTGGACACAGTACTCCAAATGGGGCCTAACCAGAGCTTTATAAAGTCTCAGTAGCACAATGGTGTTTTTATATTCTAACCCCCTTGTGATAAGTGACAACATCGCATTCGATTTCTTAATCACAGACTCAACCTGCATGTTGACCTTTAGAGAATCCTCGGCTAGCACTCCCAGATCCCTTTGTACTTTGGCTTTACGAATTTTCTCACCGTTTAGAAAGTAGTCTGTGCTTTTATTCTTTTTGCCAAAGTGCAAGACCTCGCATTTGTTCACGTTTGCTTCCACCGCCCTCTCAGTTAAACATCACACAACACCAGGTTATAGACAACAGGTTTATTTGGAAGCACTAGCTTTTGGAGAGCTGCTCCTTCATCAGGTAACAGTGTCCAACCCAAGTCCAACCTGGCTCCTCCACAGCATGACCACCCTGTCAGGCAGTGCACTCCACGTCACACAGATTGATAAATATTTGATTTCGCAAAGAATTAAGGGATACGGGGAGAGTGCGGGTAAGTGGAGTTGAAATGGCCACCAGCCATGATTAAATAGCGGAGTGGACTTGATGGGCCAAATGGCCTTACTTCCACTCCTATGTCTTACGTGTTACAGTCTTAACCCTGCCCTGCTTCCTCACTGAGGGGAGTTTGAAATACCGAGTGGGGAGAGAAGGTAGACTTTGCCAAAACAACCTGATGTGCCAAGCCCAATACTGTAGCGGGAGTGTGGGGCGGGGGTGGTGGAGAGCTCAGCAGGATCGAAATACGACAGTGAGCACCGAGCCAGAGGCCAGGGCAGCCTTTCCAAGTGCCACACAGACTGCCTCACTCTACTAGGCTGGCATTTTCGAACCAAACTGGGCAGAGGGGGAGGCTGAGGAGCAAGCCTCTGCTTGCTGACTTTGGGGAGGGGGGGACACGGGACAGTCACTTCTTTGGGACGTGGGGAATGGGGTTCAACGAACTCTCCGGGACATCTCTCTCTCCCTCCCCAGTTGTGCCTGCTTGCAGCTTTGCCGGATTACCTTCACCCCAGAGCTGAAGCTCTGGAATTCCCTCTCTCTACCTACGCCTCTCCCTTAAAGCACTTCCTAAAACCCCCCTCTTCAACCCAAACTTTGACCTTGTATGTGGCTTGGTATCCAATTTGGTTTGATGGCAGTGCCGCCTGGGATGCTTAATCACGGCGAGGCAGCTACATAAATGCAAGGTGTTACTGTCAGCCCTTCTCTCAGAGGGAGAGATTATAGAATCCTTACAAGTCCACACCCACCCTCCGAACAGTATCCCACCCAAACACCCTCCCTTGCATTTCCTCTGACTAATGCACCCAGCCTACACAACCCTGAACTCTATAGGCAATTTCCCATGGCCAATTCACCTGACCTGCACATCTTTGGACTGTGGGAGTAAACCAGAGCACCTGGAGGAAACCCACGCAGACACGGGGAGAACGTGCAAACTCCACACAGTCAGTCACCTGAGGCTGGAATCAAACCCGGGTCCCTGGCGCTGTGAGGTAACAGTGCTAACCACTGAGACACTGTGCAACCCCAATCAAGGTTGATATTTTGAGTGAAGTGGTGGAGGGAGCAGGTAGAGAAAGCCAGGTCCATTTCAGAAACAACTAGATTCAGCAATGATGGGCAGAGGACAACAGATTGGCACGTTGAATGGAGAATGAAGATGGGCTTGAGGAGCTCCTGGGTCTGACCCAGCAACCAGTCCAGGAGTTACTGTGATCGACTCACTAGAGCTGCCTTGACTCACTGGCCTTTTGTGTGGCTACAGCAGCAGCACCTGGTGAAAGCTGGAGAGAGTCCTGGCTGCTGCACTGAGGACAGACCCTTCACCAGGAAGGCACTGAAACCCTGCTCAGGCAGTTCCAGGGTTATGTGTTTGCCTGGCATTGTACACACTGCTGGGCTGCTTCAGAAATGGCTCCCACCTGAAGATGACGTTCTGACAGAGTTCAGAAGCAAGAAACAAGGGCCCAGAATAACAGAACCTGAGACAAGGCCCGAGGTCAGCATCACCATAAGAAACAAACACATTCTCGTCTTCTCACTCTCGGCTGGGACCTTTAGCAGCTCCAAACGTTTGTGATCGCGAGGACTGCGACTCCAATCCAATACACACACACACACACACACACACACACACACACACACACTTCCCCCAGACATGTAAGCACACACACTTACACATGCACATACTCCCCCAGACACGTAATACGTATACACACACACACACTCCCCCAGATATGTACACATACACTCACACACATACTCCCCAATACACGTACATATATATACACATTCACACCCCCAGATGTATACATACAAACACATACCCCCAGACACACACATTCACTCCCCCAGACACGTACACACACTCACATACACATACTCCCCAATACACATACATATTTACACACACAAACTTACATACATCCAGACACGCAAACACACATATACGTATGTACGTATATATCATTATTGGAAAAACACACACACACACATACACACACACAAACACAAACACAAACACACACTCCCCCAGACATGTACACACTCTCTCTCGCTCTTTCTCTCTCACACATATACAAACTCCCCCAGACATATTCTCTCTCACTCTCTCTCACACACTCTCTCACACACAGACACATACATACACACAGACACACATACAGACACAGACACACACACACTCCCCCAGACATGTACACACACACTCTCTCTCTCTCACACACACATACACACACACTCCCCAGACATGTACACTCTCACACACATACACACACTCCCCCAAACATGTACACACACTCACACACACTCCCCCAGACATGTACACACACTTTCACACACACACTCCCGCAGACATGTACACACACTCTTGCACATTCTCTCACACACAGACACACATACACAGACACACACAGGCACACATACACAGACACACACAGACACACACACACTCCCCTAGATATGTATACAATCACACACACTCTCTCTCACATATACACACTCCCCCAGACATGTACACACATTTTTACAAACATAAACCTCTGCGGACATGTACACACATTCTCACACACTCTCTCACACACACACACACTCCCGCAGACATGTACACACTCTCGCACATTCTCTCACACACAGATACAGATACACAGACACACACAGGCACACATACACAGACACACACAGAACACACACACTCCCCCAGATATGTATACAATCACACACACTCTCTCACACACACACTCCCCCAGACATGTACACACATTTTCACACACACAAACTTCTGCAGACATGTACACACACTCTCACACACCCTCTCACACACAGACACACATGCACAGGCACACAGATACACACACACTCCCCCAGACATGTACACACAATCTCATAGACACACACTCCCCCCAGACATGTACACACACCTTCACACACACACACACACACACACACACACACACACACGCAGACATATACACACACTTCCTCACACACAGACACTCACACAGACACACATACACTCCCCCAGCTCTGTAAACACACACACTTACACGCGCACATACTCCCCCAGACACGTACATACATACACACACACCCCCAGATGTATACATGCAAACACACCCCCCCCAGACACACACATTCACTCCCCCAGACACGTACACACACTCACATACACATACTTCCCAGTGCATGTACATATATACACACACAAACTTACATACATTCAGACACGCAAACACACATATATGTATGTACGTAAGAATCATTGTTGGAAAAACACATCTGCTTCAATAACGTTCTTCAGGGAGGGAAATCAACCATCCTCACCTGTTCTGGCCTACTTGTGACTCCAGACACACAGCAATGTGGTTGATTCTCAATTGCCCTCTGAAATGACCTAGCAAGTCAATCAGTTGTAGCAATAAACTCTTAAAGAAATGAAACTGGATGGATTACCTAGCATTGACCTGCACACTGGAAAAGACAACAGCAGAAGAACAGCCCTGTTGACCCTGCAAAGTCCTCCTCACTAACATCTGGGGGTTAATGCCAAAATTGGGAGAGCTGTCTCACAGAGTAGTCAACCAACAGCCTGATGTTCCTGAAGAAGGGCTTATGCCCGAAACATTGATTCTCCTGCTCCTCGGATGCTGCCTGACGTGCTGCGCTTTTCCAGCACCACACTTTTCAACTCTGGTCTCCAGCATCTGCAGTCCTCACTTTCTCCTAACTGCCTGACATAGTCATACTCACAAAATCATACCACAGACAACACGATCACCATCCCTGGATACGTCCTGCCTCACTGGCGGGACAGACCAGCAGAGGTGGCAGCACACTGGGCTACAGTTGGGAGGGGGTTGCCCTGGGAATCTTCAGCATTGACTCTGCACCCCATGCAGTCTCATTGCTTCAGGTTAAACATGGACAAGGAAACCTCGTGCTGATTACCACATACTGTCCTCCCTTAGCTGACGAATCAGTACTCCTCCATGTTGAACAGCACTTAGAGGAAGGACTGATTTTGGTAAGGTCACAAGATGTACACTGGGTGACTCGGCTGCAGCATTACTGATCAAGCTAGTTTCGTCCAAAAGGACATAGCTGCTAGACTGGGTCAGTGGCAGGGGGTGAGGAAATCAACAAGAGGCAAAAATATACAAAACCTAATCCTTACCAAACTGTCAGCTGCAAATGTACCTGTCTATGACAGTATCAATAAGAGTGGCAGTCCTTGTAGAGGCGAAGTCCCGCCTTCGCATTGAGAATGACCTCCCTCATGCTGTGTGGCACTATCACTGTGCTACATGGGACAGATTTCACACAGGTCTAACAACTCAAGACGGGGCATCCATGAGGTGCTGTGGGTCATCAACAGCAGCAGAACTGTACTCCAACACAATCTGTACGGGATGGGACCATTCGCCACAGCAGGTTTGCCGTTCCCGATTAGCCACTGCCCTTTCACCACCGAGGACACTTCGCCACTGCCCATTGGCCACTGAAGACAATTCACCACCGCAAGTGTTTGTAACTCATTTTTATATATAAACCAATAAAATAATATTAATTTTACTTTTTTTTATCAATATGTAATATGTAGTTGTATAAATAAAGGGGACTGAGAAGTATGAAAGAACAGGCGGGAGGGAAAACAATCACTACATATATAATATATATATATAATTTCCGGTGGTGAGTAGTCTCCAGAGGTCAAATGACCCCAGTGGAGAAACGCTGGTGGCGAACCAGCAGTGGCCAATCGGCAGTGGCCAATCGGCGGTGGCGAATGTGCCGTGGCGAATCGTCACCAACCCCAATCTGTAACCCCAATGGCCTGGCATATCCCTCAATCAACCATTACCATCAAGCCAAAGGATCAACCCTGGTTCAATGGAGCGTGCAGGAGGGCATGCCAGGAGCAGCACCAGGCATACCTGAAGCTGAGGTGTCAACCTGGTGAAGCTACCAAACAGGACTACTTGCATACCAAACAGCACAAGCAGCAAGTGACAGACAGTGCTTCGCGATCCCAAACCAATGGATCAGATCTGAGCTTTGCAGTCTTGCCACTTCCAGTTGTGAATGGTGGTGGACGATTAAACAACTCACTGGAGGAGGAGGCTCCACAAATATTCCCGCCCTCAATGACAAAGGAACCTAACACATCAGTGCAAAAGATCAGGCTGAAGCGTTCACAGCAATCTTCAACCAGAAGTGGCGAGTGGATGATCCATCTCAGCCTCCTCCAGTGGTCCCCAGCATTGCAGAGACCAGTCTTCAGTCAATTCAATTCACTCCACTTGATATCAAGAAACAGTTGGGGTCACTGGATACTGCAAAGGTAATGGGCCCTGATAACATTCTGGCAATAGTACTGAATATTTGTGCTCCAGAACTTGCCACTCCACTAGTCAAGCTGTTCCAGTACAGTTACAACACTGGTATCTACCCAATGATGTGGAAACTTGCTCAGATAGTCCTGTACACAAAAACCAGGACAAATCCAACCTGGCCAATTACCACCCAATCAGTCTACTCTCTATCATCAGTAACGTGATGGAAGGTGTCATCAACAGCACCTGCTCAGCAATAACCTGCTCAGTGACACCCAGTTTGGGTTCTGCCAGGACCACTCAGCTCCTGATCTCATTACAGCCCTCATTCAAACATGGACAAAAGAGCTGAATTCCAGAGGTGAGGTGACAGTGATAGCCCTTGATATCAAGGCTGCATTCGACCAAGTGTAGCATCTTGGAGCCCTAGCAAAACTGGAATCAATAGATATCAGGGGGCAAACTTTCCACTGGTTAGAGCCATACCTGACATATAGGAAGATGGTTGTGGTTGTTGGAGGTCAGTCATCTCAGCTCCAGGATATCTCTGCAGGAGTTCCTCAGGGTAGTGTCCTAGGCCCAACCATCTTCAGCTGCTTCACCAATGAACATCCCTCCATCATAAGGTCAGACGTGAAGATGCTCACTGATGATTGCACAATGTTCAGCAATACTCGTGACTCCTCAGACACTGAAGCAGTTCATGTTTAAATGCAAAAAGATCTAGACAATATCCAGGCTTGGGTTGACAAGTAGATAAAGCGTGGTACTAGAAAATGCACAACAGGTCAGGCTGCATCCACAGAACAGGAGAGTTGATACTTTGGGCGGGGCCCGTCATCAGGACACAGCATCTACAGTCCTCACTATCTCCTTGGGCTGAGAAGTGGCAAGTAATATTCGTGCCACACAAATGCCAGGCTATGACCATCACCAATAAGAGACAATCTAACCACCGCCCCTAGCCATTCAATGGTGTTACCATCACTGAATTCCCCAGTATCATCATCCTGGGAGTTAGCATTGATCAGAAACACAAATGGACTCACCATATAAACACTGTGGCTACAAGAGCAGCTCAGAGGTTAGGGATACTGCAGCGAGTAACTCACCTCCTGACTCTTCAAAGCCCACCCACCATCTACAAGGAGCAAGTCAGGAGTGTGATGTAATACTGCCCACTTGACTGGATGAGTGCAGCCCCAACAACACTCAAGATGCTTCGCACCATCCAGGACAAAGCAGCCTGCCTGCCTGGTACATCCACAGGCATCCTCTCCCTCCACCACCAATGCTCAGTAGCAGCACTGTGTACAATCTACAAGATGCACTGCAGAAATTCACCAAAGATCCTCTGACAGCACCTTCCAAACCCACAACCACTTCCATCGAGAAAGTCCAGGGCAGCAGATACATGGGAACACTACCCCCTGCAACTTGCCCTCCGAGCCACTTACCATTCTGACTTGGAAATATATTGTTGTTCCTTCACTGTTGCCGGGTCAAAATCCTGGAATTCCCTCCTTAACGGCATTATGGGTCAATGGCAGGTGGACTGCAGTGGTTCAAGAAGGCAGTTCAGCACCACCTTCTCAAGGGCAACTGGGGATAGGCAATAAATGCTGGCCCAGCCAGTGATCCCATATCCCATGAAATGAATAAATTTCAAAATGTCACTTATCAGACCATAGGGTGGCTCTCTCATTAGAGAGAGACGACTGGTGGGGATTTAACCTGAGGGTCACCACACATCAGACAAGGATTGAGGTTGAGAAGGAAAGTCCTTCCTGCTGGTGTATAAATATATAAAACACATATGCTGGGGGACAAGGCGATTAAGTGACAGGCTAGACACTGGCTAGGAGGCTGAGAATTAAGGATTTTTTTTTGTTTTATTCATGCCAAGATTGTGGGCCTTCCGCCCGATGTGTGGAGCTGCTGGTGTTGGTGCTGGGTGTGGTGTTCTACAGACAGCGTGGTTAAGGTGCTTGGTCTGACCCTGAGGGCTGAACTGAAGCACTACAGCAATGCAGCTACTGGCCAAGCGGCTGGGAGAGTCTGTAGAGTTACACGAATTCTTCACAAACCACAAAACTGCTTCACACGCTTCCTTTATCCAGTGGAGTCGAGTTGTGAAATATTTATATTTTTTGGAAATTTGACTTCCCGTGTGATTGCGCCAACCCTCACCACATCCACACCCTCTGAGTGAGCCAGACGCCGGGGTGGGGGGGTATACCAACAGAGAACCATTTCAATTTTTTCAAGAGAAAGATACTATCCAGACTTAATGACCATCCTGGACTAGACTAGACTACAGGAGTGGACAGGCCAGCTGGGATTCCCATCTGGAAGGATAAATCCTTTTAGACCAGTCGGAATCCTGTATGAAATGGATCAACCTAATAGATTTACAAGGATGTTGCGAGGATTGGAGTATTTGAGCTATAGGGAGAGGCTGAACAGGCTGGGGCTGTTTTCCCTAAACCGTCAGAGGCTGAGGGGTGACCTTATAGAGGTTTATAAAATCATAAAAATAAAAGACAAAGTCTTTTCCCTGGGGTGGGGCAGTCCAGAACTAAAGGGCATAGGTTTAGGGTGAGCGGGGAAAGATATAAAAGGGACATAAGGGGCAACTTCTTCATGCAGAGGGCGGTACGTGTATGGAATGAGTTGCCAGAGGATGTGGTGGAGGCTGGTACAATTGTAACATTTAAAAGGCATCTGGATGGGTATATGAATAGGAAGGGTTTTGAGGGATATGGGCCAGGTGCTGACAGGTGGGACTAGATTGGGTTGGGATATCTGGTCAGCATGGATGCGTTATTCTGAAGAGTCTGTTTCCATGCTGTATATCTCTATAACTCTATGGTGGTCTGGTCAGATCTGGATTTGTACTTTTGGGGGATGTGATGTCAAAAACTATTTGTTTTGTTGGTCAGGAATCTGGCATCAGTAGTTTCCAGAGGAATTGAAACATCTTATCATCTTATCTCATTCTGTGTGCTCCAATATAAAATCCACACATGTTCCATGTTTGTTATCACATGGTGTTACAGTTTGTGACCCTGGACTGGGAGTGTACTCCCCACTCAGCTGGCCAATACTGTATTGGTCTAGAGTTGTGATCTGTACACCAACTCTAGACTCAGTGTCGATGTGAATGAGAGACATGAGCCCTGTATCTCCAACATCAATCAGACGGTCTCATCCGGGACCTCACACCCATCAGGCAGTTTCCCATAAGCTTCTGCTGATGCTGCTGCACAGAGCCATTCCCACGGTCCAAATACAGGACACCTTTCCATTCCCACCATCATTCATTGCTCCTGTTCTTCACAATTCCCTTTCTGCACACAACCTGCCATGCAACCCCCAACTGATTCCCCAAACACCTCACTCCACCATCCAGCCCTCTCACAGCTCCACTCTCATTGGGAGCGAAGTCAAGCCAACACTGGACAGATTCCTGATAACCCTCAACATGACGATTCTGATCATTCTCACTGATTTGCTGCGTGTGAGAGAGTATGTGTATGTGAGTAAGTGTTTGTATGTGTTTGTGTGTTTGTGTACATGTGTGTTCACTGGGGTAATCCAAAATCTTTCCTTTTTCGAACACAGATGCAGGTATAGGCCATAAAATATTTCTCCCCATCTCAGTCCTAAATGGCCTATCTTGTACCCTAAAGGATTGGCACAGTGGTTCAGTGGTTAGCACTGCTGCCTCACAGCTCTGGGTTCAACTACAGCCTTAGATGATTGTCTGTGTGGAGTTTGCACATTCTCCCCAAGTCTGCATGAGTTTCTTCTGGGTGCTCTGGTTTCTTCCCACAGTCCAAAGATGTGCAAGTTAGGTGAATTGCCTATAGTGTTCAGGGATATGTTGGTTAGGTGCTTAGTCAGGGGTAAATGTAGGCGGGTTACCCTTCAGAGGGTCAGTGTGGATTTGTTGGGCCAAATGGCCTTTTTTCCACACTGGAGGGACTCTATGACATAGCAAAGCTGTGACCCCTGATTCTGGACATCCAAGTCATTGGGAACATCCTTCCTTCATTTACCCAATCCAGCCAAATTAGAATTTTATAGGTTTCTATGGGATCTATCCTCGTTCTTCTAAAGTCCAGTGAATATAGCCCTAAGTCAGCCCTGCCATCCCGTGAATCAGTCTGGGAAACATTTATTACACTGCACGCGTAGCCAGAATATCCTTCCTCAGATAAGGAGACTAAAACTTCAGACAGCAGTCCAAGTGTGGTCTCACCAAAGTTCTATACAAATTCAGCAAGGCATCCCTTCTCCTGCACTCAAATCTCCTCACTACGAAGGCCAACATATTATCTGCCTCCCTCACCAAATACTGCAACTGCATGCTAACTTTCAGTGACTAGCATACAAAAACATCTGAGTCTCACTGCACCTCCCCCTTTTTTGTATATTTATCCCCATTCAGCTAATCATTTGCCTTCCTGTTTTTGCCACCAAAGTGGAAAACTTCAGATTTATCCACATTATACCTTGCATGCATTTGCCCATTCACTCAACTTGTCCAAATCACACTGAAGCATCTCTGTGTACTCCTCACAGTTCACTCTCTCACCTAGATTTGTGTCATCTGCAAACCTAGAGATACTACATCTAGCTCTTCCATCTAAATCATTAATATATAGCTGTGGTCCAAGCAATGATCCCTTTGGTAACACATGGGTCATTGCATATCGCTCAGAAAATGACACTTTTTGTTTCCTGTTTGCCAATCAGTTTTCTATCCATGTCAGTACACTACCCCCAGTTCCATTCACTTTAGGTTTACATGCTAATCTCTAATGTAAGAGCTGATCAATAGCCTTCTGAAAATCCAAGTAAACCACCCACTGGCTCACTGTAAACCCTGTGATTCCCCCTATGGTTCCCCCTTGTCAAACTGCTTACATCCTTGTAAAATATTCCAGTAGATTTGTCAAGCAGGATTTCTCATTTGTAAATCCATGCTGACTCTGTCTAATCCTGTCAACTTTGGCACGGTCCTTCATGGTCAAGAAGGTAAGAGCCCATGGGATCTAAAGCAAGATCCCATATTGGATCTAAGATCACTGACAGACAGGAAGCAGAGGGTGACAGTAGAGGGATGTTTCTGTGACAAGAAGTCTGTTTCAGTGGAGGTCCTCAGATGCTGCCTGACCTGCTGTGCTTTTCCAGCACCATTCTAATCTAGACCCCGAAGATCAGAGGGCAGCAGTGTTCATATCCACAGAAACCTGAAGGTAGCAGGGCGGGTCGATAAGGTGATTAAGAAAGCATATGGGATACCTGCTTTTATTGGCCAAAGCATAGAATACAAGAGCAGGGAGTTTATGCCTGAACTGTATAAAATGCTGGTTAGGCCATAACTGGACTATTATGTGCAGTTCTGTAAAGCACATTTGAGGAAGGATGTGATTAATTCAAGAGGGTGCAGAGGAGATTTATCAGGATGGTGTTGGGTTGGAGGGTCTACTGCTATTATGCAAGCTTGGATAGGCTGGGGTGTTCTCCTTGGAACAATAATGATTGAGAGGATTCTTGATAGAGGTGTATACAATTATAAAGGCATAATTGAGTAGATAGGAAGGTACAGCTTCCATTAGAAGATGGATCAGTAATCATGGGGTGTAGACTTATGGTAAGAGGTAGAAGGCTAAGAGGAGAGTTGAGGAGTAGATATTCCACTCAGTGATTGATGGGAGTCTGAAAGAGTGGTTGCATCAGAAACTCTCATAGCATTTGTCTCTCAGTCAGCTCCATTGACTAGACAGTTAGCTTATGATGCTATCAGCGTGGGTTCAATTCCTGCACAGGTCAAGATTATGATGCAGGACTCTCTTTCTCAATCTCCTCCCTTGTCTGAGGCATGGTGACCTTTCAGTTAAAGCATCGCCAGTTGTCTCTCTTAAATGAGACAGTAGCCCTATGGTCCTGGTAGGACAATGTTGATGTTCCTCATGAAGGGCTTTTGCCTAAACTATTGATTTTCTTGCACCTCGGATGCTGCCTGGCCTGCTGTGCTTTTCCAGCACCACACTCCCCCCTCAATGTTAATGTTTCCAAGGCTATGAGCCAAGAGCTGTATAATGGGATATGTGTGCGCAGATCCTCGTTTATCTGCATGAACATGACAGGCCAAATTATCTCTTTTAGTGTTGTAAATATCCAAGGAGTCTTCCTCCTGACTGAGTGAGTGTTCAGAATGAGGGCACAGAGTGACTGTCGTGGCCTGTCCCCTAGTGGTGTGGTTGTTAATTGCCTCTTGTCAGCCCAGAGCTGGATGTTGTTCTGGGTGTAATGGAGTCAACCTGTTCCTTCAACACCACAGTCTGTACCCTGTACAACTCCCTCCCCAGTAGCAAGGGACAGGACATGCAAGTCCTGGGCCTCCTCCACGGCCAAATCCAAGCCATCCAATACCTGGAAGAAGAACATCTCATCTTCTACCTTGTGACCCTGCAACCACAAGGGATCAACATCAATGCCACCAGTATCCTAATCTCCCCTCCCCCACCTCATCCCAGATCCAACCCTCCAACTCAGCACCGCCCTCTTGGTCTGTCCTAACTGTCCATCTTCCTTCCCACCTATCTGCTCCACCCTTAGCTCCGACCTATCAACTTCACCCCCATCTTCATCTACCAATCGCATTCCCATCTACCTTCCCCCCAGCCCCACCCCCTCCTATTTATCTCTCAGCCCCTTTGGGCCACCCCCTCATTCCTGATGAAGAGCTTATGCCCAAAGCGTTGATTCTCCTGCTCCTTGGATGCTGCCTGACCTGCTGCGCTTTTCCAGCACCACACTTTTTGACTCTGATCTCCAGCATCTGCAGTCCTCACTTTCCCCCAAGCAACAGGTTCAGCACATGGACTGCATTGAAACGAGGAAATGATCTATTTTCATCTTCTCAAGAGCAACATCCTCACTGCCCCTACTCCAATCCCCCATACCCCAGTTATACCATTGTGGGAGGAGGCGGTGGGGGTTATAAATGATTATGGGGATGATCAAGTGAAGTCACCAGCTGTAAGAAATATTTTACTGCGATAAAGATCACCTTTGAAATGATCTATAAATGGTCAAAGTCTCCAGTCATGTTGGAAGCTCAGAATTATAATGAGCTCCCCATTTTGTTCTGATTATATGTCTCCCTCTAGTGATCTTCTGCCTCAAATTCTTGTAATTCCTTCTGTCTGTTGCTGTGTTAAAGGGTGATTTGTCTCAACGCTCAATGTTTTATCCTTTTCCCCGACTTGACAGACATTACAGCAGACACTGGTTTCTGCACCTGTTTTTAACACTGACCCTTTCTCTTTGCTTGGAAAAGGTCGGAATTAGTTAACCCAACAGTCCACAACATTCCTTCAGCATTTGTAACACATTACCTGCTTTAATTTTGAGACAGACGTTTACTGCCACCTTCAGAGAGAGATCAAGCATATATTTTGTCATCAGGCAAAGCAAGACACAGCCCTATAAAGATAGTTCATTCCTGATGAAGAATCTTTGCCCAAACGTTGATTCTCCTACTCCTCGGATGCTGCCTGACCCGCTGTGCTTTTCCAGCACCACTCTCTCGACTATACATGATAGAAGCTGATGAATGGTGAGTAACATTTACCACAACACACGAGGGAAATTGAGTTGAACCAGCTCCCCTGAACAGTCAATAACATTACCATCTCTGACACCCCTCTGTCAAACCCTTGGATCTCTGACTGAAATTGACCAGCCATATAAATGTCTCAATGGCTAACAGAGAAGGTCAAAGGCTGGGAATTCAGAAGCAAGTGACTCACCTCCTATTTTCCCATTGCCTCCCTGCCATATTCAAGATGTAACATTCTCCAAGTCCCTGGATGAGCGCAACTCCAATAACCAATAAAAGTCCAAGACAACCCCCGACAAAATAGCCCGCACAGTTTCTGACTTCAATCGAGATTGAGATTGTCAGTGATTGAGTTGCTGAAGCTTCCTTCGACCATTGGCCTGCGTGGTGGCTCAGTGGTTAGGACTCCTGCCTCATGTGGCTAAGGTCCTGGGTTCAATTTCCAGCCTTGGATGACTGTCTGTGTGGAGTTTCCTTCAGGTGCTCTGGTTTCTTCCCACAGTCCAAAGATGTGCAGGTTAGGTAGAATGGGAAATGGGGAAGGGGGGGGGGGTGGATATGAAGGCACGTGCTTTGGAGGATTGCTATGAACTTGATGGGTTAAAGAGCCTGCTTCCACACTATAGGGATTCTCCCAAGTCAGTGAATTCTTGTGCCAAGAGTTGAGCCTGTTTTATGGAGTCAGAAATTTTTTTAACAAGGCATTTAAGATGTGCTGGCAACTTCAAATGTCATAATTTGGTGGTTTATGAACGGTTTAAATGAATTTTCCAAGCAAGTGATTGAGGAAGGGGAACAGCCTGTAAAATGTAATTTCTCGTGTAATACTCTGCTCTTCAGCACATTCTGATCCTCTCCCACATTGAGGCCACTGACATTTACAAATAAGTTGCAATTTTAGAGAATCAAATGGCTTTTTTTCCAAACTTCACTCACAAATCACCAGCTCAAATCAATCTCTCAAAGTACAAATGGCCAATTGTGAGGAAAATCCAATATCCCGGAAAATGGCGTTCTGGTTGTAGACTAACTGCCATAACTCTCTTTCTTAAAATACTGTTGTCTTTGAGGAAAGGAAACTGCCTTCCTCGCCTGGTCTGGCCTACAAGTGACTCCAGACCCACAGCAAAGTCGGTGACTCTGAATAGCCAACCGAGCCACTCAGTTGTTCAATCACTACAATGTCTCAAAAAAGAAATGAAACCAGTCAGACCACTTGGCATCAACCTAGGCACTTGAAAAGGAATAGCGTTAACAGCCCTGTCAACCCTGCAAAGTCCGCCTCACTAACATCTAGGGGCTGTTGCTAAATCTGGGAGAGCTGTCTCACAGACTAGTCAAGCAACAGCCCGATATAGTCACACTCACGAAATCATACTTTACAGACAATGTCCCAGACACTATCATCCCATCCCTGGGTTTGTCCTGTCCCAATACCAGGACATACCCAGCAGCAGAGGTGGCAGTACAGGGGGTATACAGTCAGAGGGAGTTGCCTGAGAATCCTCAACATTGACAATGGACCCCATGAAGTCTCATGACTTCAGGTTGAAATGGGCAAGGAAACCTCCTGCTGATTCCCAAATACTGGCCTTGCTCGACTGATGAATCGGTTCTCCTCCATGTTGATAAACATTTGGAGGAAGTACTGAGGATGGCAATGGCACAAACTCTGGGCGGGGGATTTCAATGTCCACCATTAACAGTGACTCGGCAGCTGTACTACTGATCGAGCTGGCTGGGTCCTAAAGGACATCGCTGCGAGACTGGGTCTGCGGCAGGTGGTGAGGGAACCAACAAGAGAGATAGTGTCCATGACACTCTCGGTAAGAGTAACCACCACATAGTCCTTGTGGAGATGGAGCCCCTCCTTCACATTGAGAATACCCTCCATCCATGCTAAATGGGACAGACTACGAACATATCTAGCAACCCAAGACTGGGCATCCATGAGGTGCTGTGGGTCATCAACAGCAGCAGCATTGTACTCCAACACAATCTGTAACCACATGTCCCAGCATAACCCCTATTCAACCATTCCCACCAAGCCAGGGGATCAACCCTGATTTGATGGAGAGCGCAGGAGGGCATGACAGGAGCAGCACCAGGCAAACCTGAAGCTGAGGTGTCAACCTGGTGAAGCCACCAAACAGGACTACTTGCATACCAAACAGCACAAGCAGCAAGTGACAGACAGTGCTTAGCGATTCCACAATCAATTAATCAGATCTGAGCTTTGCAGTCTTGCCACATCCAGTTGTGAATGGTGGTGGAAAATTAAACAACTCACTGGAGGAGGAGGCTCCACAAATAAACCTGTCCTCAATGATGGAGGAGCCCAACACATCAGGGCAAAAGATCAGGCTGATGGATTTGTAGCAATCTTCAGCCAGAAGTACAGAGTGGATGATCGATCTCGGCCTCCTCCAGTGGTCTCCAGCGTTTCAGATACCAGTCTTCAGTCAATTCGATTCACTCCACATGATATCAATAATGTTTGTTGGCACTGGCTACTGCAAAGACTTTGGGCTCGGACAACATTCCAGCAAAAGTATTGGAGATTGTTCTCCAGACGTTGCCGCTCCTCTAACCAAGCTGTTCCAGTACAGTTACAACCTGGCATCCAGCTGACAATGTGGAAAGTTGCCCAGGTATGTTAGATTAGATTACCCACAGTGTGGAAACAGGCCATTCGGCCCAACAAGTCCACACCGACCCGCCGAAGTGCAACCCACCCATACCCCTACATCTAACACTACGGGCAATTTAGCATGGCCAATTAACCTGATCTGCACATCTTTGGACTGTGGGAGGAAACCGGAGCACCCGGAGGAAACCCACGCAGACACGGGGAGAACGTGCAAACTCCACACAGTCAGTCGCCTGAGGTGGGAATTGAACCCGGGTGTCTGGCGCTGTGAGGCAGCAGTGCTAACCACTGTGCCACCGTGCTGCCCAAAAATAAAGGGCGCTGTTCTTGAACAAAAAGCAGGACAAATCCAAGTGATAGAAGGTGTCATCAGCAGCAGTATCAAGCAGCACCAGCTCAGCAAGAAGCTGCTCAGTGATGCCCAGTTTGGGTTCCGCCAGGGCCACTCAGCTCCTGGCCTTGGTTCAAGCATACAGCGAAATTCCAGGGGTAAGAGCCCTTGACATCAAGGCCAGATTTGACCATGGGAACCCTAGCAAAAGTGGAGTCAAGCATCTCTCAGTCGTGCACTGTACATCCAGCCCATAATATTCACTCAGGAACAGAAAACCAGGGTCTTCTGGTTCAGACGTAGGTGTAAAAGTGAAAAGATGAATAAAGGTAAATTACTCTGCCAACTAAATTATTGTGTCTTTATCTTTAATTAAAACAAAAAAAGACATTTGATCAAAACAATTTGACAGCTGACCAACAAAAACATGACATTTTAAAACACAACAACAAAAGTTGCTTTGGAACAAAAAGGCTGCATTAAAAATCCAACAATGTATTTTGTTGTATAAACATTGTGTTTCTCACCGACGATTGAAGACTTGTGATCTGATTGAGGTGTTTGAAATGTTAAAAGCTTTAATAAATGGCATCAAAAGCACAACAAAGAGGCAACTTATCACCACCTTTTCAAAACCAGTCAGGAAAAGGCAATAAATGCTGGCATAATTAGGGACACCCATATTCCCTGAATTAATTTTTAAAAACTCTCTTCACACACACAGTATTGGTGTAGATTCAGTATCTAACCCTGTGCTGTACCTGTCCGGGGAGTGTTTAATGGGGACAGTGTAGAGGTAGCTTCATTCTGTATCTAATTCTTGTGCTGTCCCTGTCCAGGGAGTGTTTGATGGGGATAGTGTAGAGAGAACTTTATTCTGTATCTAACCTTGTGCTGCCCCTGTCCTGGGAGTGTTTGATGGGGACAGTGTAGTGGGAGATTTGCTCTGTAATGAGTCACTGTCCACCTGCTATTGTCAGTGCTCGTTAGTAACACTGGGTATCCTGTTGGTAAAGGCTTCCATTCCTCAGAACAAGCTTTCAAACAATTTGTTTTCGTTCTAAAACAGAGAATGGTATTTGGGAGAGAGTGCAGTGGTGAAAGGAGGCTGGTGGAAAGAGTGAGAGCAGCTTGCACTGGGAAGCTGCCAAACTGCTGGAACACTGTGATACAGATAGATGTCTTCATGGGAGCTCTCCTATTTGCTTTGGGTTGACTTTCTGTGCCTGAGTCCCTGGTGGCAGGAGCATCGTGAGTAAAGGTCGGCCTGGCGTGTTCTACAGGTAACTACAAATGATATCATACCCAATGTAACATTTGCAAGCCTTGTAAAGCTGTCTTCTGAGATCGCTTAATGGGATTACAGCACTCGTTCGGAACTCACTGGGCCCCAGTGTCAGACCACAGCCAAGTGCAGGCCTCTCGAGGCTGACTGTCCTGAGAATACCCTGCTCTAGATTCATTGCTTCCTACTCAGTAGAGGATGAAGCAGAGACTGCTGGGGATCGAATTACTAGCAAATGTTCCAATCACACTGAATGCCTGCAATCCAACAAGCAAACATGCTGCTGAGGGAAGCAACAATTTTAGCTCTGAGATGCATAGAGATTGCAGGAGAATAGCCCTAGACACCAAATGATTAACATCACTCAGCATCCACCTTGGATCGGAATGAATAACCAGTTTCAGCAGCATCACTGTCAGGGGGCTCTGAGGACAGGGAGGGGATTGTGCAGTGAGTCTTTAGAGAGATGGGAGATGACGTTGAGGACTGCAGGAAGTTTGGAGTTAGGGAGACTTTGGGACAGAACATTTGTTGAAGGGATGCGGAAGTGAGGGAGCAGTGGGAGCGAGGGGGTGAAGGAGTGAGGTGGCGGTGAGAGTGAGGGGGTGGTGAGAGTGAGGGGGTGGTGGGAGAGATGAGGTGTGGGAGTGAGGGACTGTGGGGGAGTGGGGGGTATGAGAGTGAGGGGATGTGGGAGTAAGGGGCTGCAGGAGAAAGGGGAGAGTAGAGTGAGAGGGAAGTGGGAGTCAAAGGGTCAATGAAGTCGAGGATGGAGTGAAGGTGCATGGCAGTGAAGGGGGGTATGAGAGTGAGGGGCTGTCGGGGTGAGGGGCTGTGGGACTTTAACTGTCATCTATCTGACTTGGAAATGTGAGAGCGACTGGGAAACTGGGGTCTTCTTCCACTGATGAGCTTAGCAGCAGGAGCTTGGATAGACTGTGGTCTTTCCTTATCACTCACTGACTGGCTGGGACGAGACTGTCTGGGACTGTGGTTAAGAACATCAGAAACAGGAACAGGAGTAGGTCATCAGGCCCCTTGAGGCTGCTCTGCCATTCAATAAGATCATGGCTGATCTGTTCATGGCCTCAGCTCCACTTAACTGCTCTCTCACCATTACCCTCACCATCTGGGACTGTCTGTGGCTGCCCGCGGCTGGGGCTGTGTGTGACTGTCTAGGACTGGGTCTGCTGGGGCTAGTCTGTGCTGTGAGAGGTCTTTGTAACTTTGTGATGGTCCTGTGCAGAATCATACAGCTCATTCTGTAATTTCACACACACTCACTTCATCCAAACAATAAAGACAGTCAAGAGGGAGGACTTCACTCAGAGAAATCACTTCGCAAGTGGAGATGTGAGAATTCCACAGTCCAGCATTTCAAAGGATGTGAAAGGTTTCTTAGGAACAGCAAATACTGTCAGGGTGATAATTCTCACTGCACACTTCTCACAATTTACAGTCATGAGGATAGGGAATGAAAGAAGATTCCCACAAGAACTATGTTACAACCTACACCTGCAGTGACTGCTCCACTGCTTAAAATCATAGAATCCTTACAGTGTGGAAACAGGCCACTCAGCCCATCATGTCCACATTGACCCTCCAAAGAGCACCCCACCCAGACCCTCTCTAAAACCCTGCATTTCCCAATTACCCAGCCTGCAACCTTCTGGATAGCTTGGACAATTTAGCATGGCCAATTTAGCCAGCCTGCACATCTTTGGACTCTGAGAGGAAACTCACGCAGACACGGGGAGAATGTGCAAGCTCCACACAGACAGTCATCTGAGGGTGGAATTTAACCCAGTTCCCATGCACTGTGAGACAGCAGTGGTAATCACTGAGCCACCATGCCACCCATGTGCTTATGGACTGATGTTTAAAAGTAAAATATTGTAAATATTGAAATAAAATCAAACCTGACTGTATCAATAGAGAAAGATACTGAGGAAATAACTCAAGTCAAGTTGCAGTGTTGGAGGGGGAAGATGACAAAGGGATGCTGCAAGGTAAAAGGAGGTGACAAAGAAACACATACGGATACAAAGAGAAACCCCGAGGAACTGGGGAGGCAATGGCAGTGTCAGATTACCATTGGGGTCATCATCCTGAGGCCCAGGGTAATGATCTGATGCCACACTGGTGGAATTTAAATTCTATTCATTAATCTGAAATTGAAAACCAGTCTTAGGTGTGGTGACTCTAACTAACACCAATTGCGGTGAAAGCTCATCAGGTTGATGAACAATTTTTGGGGAAGGAAATCTGCCGGCCTTACCTGGTCTGGCCTACATGGGATACCAGTCCCACAGCAGTGTGGTTCCCTTTATACTGCCATCTGAATTAGCCCAGCAAACAATTCAGTTCAATGGTAATGGAGATGAACAACAAATGCTGACCTTACCAGTGGCACCCACGTGTACAGAATCAAGAGAAATATGGCAAATGTTGAGAGGACAAGTGGAGGAAGATGAGAATGCTCTCCACTTTCCTTATCACTCTCATGGAATGTGGGCATCACTGACTGGGCTAACATTTATTGCTTGTCCCTAGTTGCCCTTGAGAAGGTTGAACTGCTTTCTTGAACTGCTGCAGTCTATGTGCTGTAGGTAGGTGGACTCAATGCCATTAGGGAGGAGTTCCAAGATTTTGACCCAACGATGAGTCTGCATGTGACTGTCCCACAATATTTAGACACATGAGGTAGGACGTCCCCCAAGCAAATGGAATTGGGAATGCAGGATTTCTTTTCTTTTATTTCCTTTCTGCTAATGCCCTCCCTCATCATGAAAGCTTTTGGATTCTGAACTCACTGCAGCTTGACAGACAAGTCATCATCCTTTCGGACAATTGGTAGCACACTCCCTCTGGCCATTAAAGTCGATGTTGTCTCATCTCATGGGGGTTTTCCAAGTGTGTTTGTAACTTTTCTTTCTCCTTCCCTGGAATGTTGGCCATTTACGAGTTGAGGGAATAGGGATAGACACCTTTCAGCCATCGGGACAGTGTCCAATCCATCATTGTTGGTTTTCCAGAAATACAGCCAGATTTCTCATTTCAGCTCAAGAGTCCCTCTGATTGAACTCCCAGAATGGAGGGGAGGGAATTCCTGCAGTGCTCAGTTGTATGTCACTGATACACAGTCCCAGTCTCACACAGGCCTTTGGTGATAATTACTCTTTATACAAGGACTTCTGTTGACTTGTTGTCGAACACTCCCTCACTTCTCTAGTTTGCAGTAGGCTGAGCTGATCACCTGCCATTTCATTGTCAATGGTGCCCTTTGAGAGATCTGGCTGCCAAGGTCAGGGGAAAGATCAACTCTTGCCAGAATCTCTCCTTCAACATACATGGGAGCTGGACTACACGAGTGACTAGCTCTCAGTTGAATTGAGAGTTTTGTTTTAGATTCATTGAAGGACAGACTGAATCTCTTGCAAGCAGAATTGAAGACATGAAACTCTGGTGCAGAGTGGTCAATGACACTGCAGCCATCCACGCTCTGTAGGCCATGTCTATCTCTGGTGATCACTTTAGACAAGGAGGCAACTAAGGTTAAAGAAATTTCCATCCAAGCTGACACAACAGGGCAGTTAGTCTTTGATGAGGTAAATAATCACTATCCTAATAGATTGTAAATAGGGTAGGGACCACCACACAGCCTTGCTTGACACCAGTCCTGATTTTGAAAGTGTTTTTTGAGATCAGAAATTGGTTTAGCTCAGTTGGCTGAACCATTGGTTTGCAGAGCAATGTGATGCCAACAGTGTGGGTTCAGTTCCTTGGTTTGAGGTTACCATGAAGGACTCTCTTTCCCAACCTCTTCCCTTACCTGAGATCTGGTGGCCCTCAGGTTAAGTCACCATCAGTTGCTTCTCTCTCCTATGGTCTGGTAAGACTATGTCAACACAACAACAGTCTTTCTTCAGATGACTCACTCATGACTGTCCTCTAATGGGGGGGGCTAGCAATCCATTCAGATTGCGAGAATGTGGCATCTGATTTTAAGAATTTTATTCTGTCATCTTTCTGCAGTCAGCCGTGGGAACAGTGCAGCCTTGAACAACTCTCCCCAAGAACATTCTGAGAATGGATTAAAACTCCGCAATGTCAAAGAGTGAGACCACACCTGGGATTGCAGCAGTTACAATAGCTTCATCTCCAATTACCATTCAGGGAAACCCATTCCCCCTTACCCCAGAACAGAATGTGGTGATGACACACAGCACAGCAAATGGCACTGAGTGCAACTTACCCAAAGGAATGATCTGAGTTTACACTAGCTCTACTTTAACCTAGGTAATGTGATTTCCTCAGGAAACTAACCTTCCTTTTTGGGGAAAGAATTGTGTATGATCTGATTGATAAATAATTTTGGTCCATATTTTAATCTGCTTATATAGGAAGAACCACTTGAATATTGTGTGTAGTTTTGGTCTTTTTATCTGAGAAAGGAAATGCTGTTTATGAAGGGAGTGCAACAAAGTTTTCCCAGACTGATTCCTGGGATGACAGGACTGATACATGAAGGGAGACTGAATCAATCAGGACTATATTTACTGGCGTTTAGAAGATCGAAAGAGCATCTCATAGAAACCTGTAAAATTCTAACATAATTGACAAGGTAAATGCAGAAAGAATGTTTCTGATGGGTCCAGAGCCAGCAGTCATATTCTAAAGACATGGGGTAGGCCATTTCGGACTGAGATAAGGAGAAAACTCTTTGCCCAGCCAGTGGTGAGCCCATGGAATTCTTTGCCACAGAAAGCAGCTGAGGCCTGAACATTACATGTTTTCAAGGAGAAGTTAGATGGCTAAAGGGATGAAAGGATACAAAGTGGGAAAAAGGTACTGTGTTCCATGATCAGCCTTGATCGTGTTGAATGGCAGAACGAGCTCAAAGGGCTGATTTGTTGACTCCTGCTCCTACTTTCTATGTTTCTAAGTTTAATATCCTAAATTAATGTCAAAATAATGCTAAAGGATAGGAATTCCAGGGAAGAGGCAAGTTGTGAAGACTCTTATAAAGCTACGACAAATCAGAGAGAAAGCCAAAGTAAACCCAATACTCCCCTCCATGGCAAGGAGCTGGATTACCTGGATGATCTGTCACGCTGCTGTAGGCTTTCCCTCCAGCAGGGTGTTTGTGCTTGATGATGGAAGTCTTGTGTTGGCTCCTGTAGCATAAAAACACGATGTGGGTAAAGTGGTATTGAAAGTTGCAAAAGACGTTTATTGCAGCTTCTGGTTCATACAGTCAGAGGCACTTCAGTATCTGGGTTATTCAGTTACAAACAGAGGCACACCCACCAGAAATTAAAGTTTCAAATGGACCTGGTTAAGATGGATTCTGAGATCTTTATACCCTCAGGACATCTGCCACGATAAGATGATAGCATGCGTGTCTCTTAAAGATGCTCTGCCTGTTAGCTGTGAGACATAGCACAACACTGGATGATTGTAAGCTCACTATCACAGAAGCGTTATGGCGCAGGAGGCCATTCGGACCATTATGTCAATGCCTGCTTTCCGAAAAAGCACCACAACATAGTTTGATTTCCCTATATTTTCCCGTTAATCCTGCACATTGTTTCAGGTGAATAGCCAAGGTCTTTAGCCCAGGGTGGGGAGACCAAAACTAGAGGGCATAGATTTAAGGTGAGACAAGAAAGATTTTAAAAGGGACCTAAGGGGCAATGTTTTCACGCAGACAGTGGTGCATGTATGAAACGAGCTGCCAGAGGAAGTGGTGTAGGCTGGTACAGTTACAACATTTAAAAGGCATGGGTATATGAATAGGAGGTCTTTAGAAGGATATGGGCTGGGTGCTGGCAAATGGGACTAGATTAGGTTAGGATATCTGGTCAACATGGACGAGTTGGACCGAAGGGTCTGTTTACGTGCTGTACATCTCTATGACTCTATACTCATCCTGAATGCCTCCACCACAATTCCAGGCAGTGCATTCCATACCCTAACCACTTGCTGTTTGTAACATTAGCTTTGCTTCTTTTGCAGGACTCTTTAAATCTGTGCCCACTCGTTCTTGTTTCTTTTCCCAAGCAGGGATGGTTTCTCTCTGTCTGCTATACCTAGCCCATTCGTGATTTCAGATCTCCTCTCAACCTTCTTGTCAAGGGTAACAGTCCCAACTTAAGACCATAAGACCATAAGACATAGGAGTGGAAGTAAGGCCATTCGGCCCATCGGGTCCACTCCGCCATTCAATCATGGCTGATGGGCATTTCAACTCCACTTACCTGCATTCTCCCCGTAGCCCTTAATTCCTCGAGACAACAAGAATCTATCAATTTCTGCCTTGAAGACACTTAGCCTCCACTGCACTCTGCGGCAATGAATTCCACAGGCCCACCACTCTCTGGCTGAAGAAATGTCTCCGCATTTCTGTTCTGAATTGACTCCCTCTAATTTTAAGGCTGTGTCCACGGGTCCTAGTCTCCTCACCTAACGGAAACAATTTCCTAGCGTCCACCCTTTCCAAGCCATGTATTATCTTGTAAGTTTCTATTAGATCTCCCCTTAATCTTCTAAACTCCAATGAATACAATCCCAGGATCCTCAGCCGTTCCTCATATGTTAGACCAACCATTCCAGGGATCATCTGTGTGAATCTCCGCTGGACATGTTCCAGTGCCAGTATGTCCTTCCTGAGGTGTGGGGACCAAAACTGGACACAGTACTCCAAATGGGGCCTAACCAGAGCTTTATAAAGTCTCAGTGGCACAATGGTGCTTTTATATTCCAACCCTCTTGAGATAAGTGACAACATCGCATTCGCTTTCTTAATCACGGACTCAACCTGCATGTTGACCTTTAGAGAATCCTGCACTAGCACTCCCAGATCCCTTTGTACTTTGGCTTTACGAATTTTCGCACCGTTTAGAAAGTAGTCTATGCTTTTATTCTTTTTGCCAAAGTGCAAGACCTCGCATTTGTTCACGTTGAATTCCATCAGCCATTTCCTGGACCACTCTCCCAAACTGTCTAGATCCTTCTGTAGCCTCCCCACTTCCTCAGTACTACCTGCCAGTCCACCTAACTTCGTA
Organism: Chiloscyllium punctatum; assembly: GCF_047496795.1. Lineage (NCBI taxonomy): Eukaryota > Metazoa > Chordata > Chondrichthyes > Orectolobiformes > Hemiscylliidae > Chiloscyllium > Chiloscyllium punctatum. The sequence continues at coordinate 76,158,596 of NC_092758.1, read as the reverse complement.
TCATTGGCAAACTTCGCTAGAATGCCCCCAGTCCCTTCATCCAGATCATTAATATATAATGCGAACAGCTGTGGCCCCAACACTGAACCCTGCGGGACACCGCTCGTCACCGGCTGCCATTCCGAAAAAGAACCTCTTATCCCAACTCTCTGTCTTCTGTCAGACAGCCAATCCTCAATCCATCCCAGTAGCTCACCTCGAACACCATGGGCCCTCACCTTGCTCAGCAGCCTCCCGTGTGGCACCTTATCAAAGGCCTTTTGGAAGTCTAGATAGACCACATCCTCTGGGTTTCCCTGGTCTAACCTACTTGTCACCTCTTCAAAGAATTCCAACAGGTTTGTCAGGCATGACCTCCCCTTACTAAATCCATGTTGACTTATTCTAATCAGACTCTGCTCTTCTAAGAATTTAGAAACTTCATCCTTAATGATGGATTCTAGAATTTTACCAACAACCAAGGTTAGGCTAATTGGTCTATAATTTTCCATCTTTTGTCTTGATCCTTTCTTGAACAATGGGGTTACAACAGCGATCTTCCAATCATCCGGGACTTTCCCTGACTCCAGTGACTCTTGAAAGATCTCAACCAATGCCTCCGCTATTTCCTCAGCCACCTCTCTCAGAACTCTAGGATGTATCCCATCAGAGCCAGGATATTTATCAATTTTAAGACTTTTTAGCTTTTCTAGCACTATCTCTTTTGTAATGGCAACCATACTCAACTCAGCCCCCTGACTCCCTTTAATTGTTGGGATATTACTCATGTCTTCCACTGTGAAAACTGACGCAAAGTACTTGTTAAGTTCTCCTGCTATTTCCTTATCTCCCATCACTAGGCTTCCAGCATCAGTTTGAAGTGGCCCAATATCTACTTTTGCCTGTCGTTTGTTTCTTATGTATTGAAAGAAACTTTTACTGTCATTTCTAATATTACTGGCTAGCCTACCTTCATATTTGATCCTCTCCTTTCTTATTACTCTCTTTGTTATCCTCTGTTTGTTTTTGTAGCCTTCCCAATCTTCTGATTTCCCACTGCTCTTGGCCACTTTATAGGATCTCTCTTTTTCTTTAATACATTTCCTGACTTCCTTTGTCAGCCATGGCTGTCTAATCTCTCCCTGGATAATCTTTCTTTTCTTGGGGATGAACCTCGGTACAGTGTCCTCAATTATACCCACAAACTCCTGCCATTTATGCTCTACTGTCTTCCCCGCTAGCCTCTGCTTCCAGTCTATTTTTGTCAGTTCCTCTCTCATGCCCTCATAATTACCTTTATTTAACTGTAACACCATTACATCCGATTTTGCCTTCTCTCTTTCAAACTCCAGACTGAACTCTACCATATTATGATCGCTGCTTCCTAAGGGTTCCCTTACTTTAAGATCTTTCATAAAGTCTGGTTCATTGCAAAGCACTAGGTCCAGAATAGCCTGCTCCCTTGTAGGCTCCATGACAAGCTGTTCCAAAACTTTTTTCACCTATCCTCAGAGCTGAAGTTTCTGATTCCTGGAACCATTCTTGTAAAATACTTCTGCACTCTCTCCAATGCATTCACATTTTTCCTATAATGTGGTGCCCACAACTGTGCGCAATACTCTGGCTGAGATTGAACAGCTGTCTTATGTCAGTTCAACATCGCCTTCTTGCTCTTGTACTCCATGCCTCCATGTATAAGTTCAAGGACACTGTATACTTTATTAACTGCTCTCTCCATTTGTTCTGCCACCTTCAATAATCTATACACACATACACCTAGGTCCCTCTGCTCCATCAGAAATGTACCCTCCATCTTTCAGTGTTCTTCTAACTAAAATACATCAACCTCTCACTTCCCTGCATTGACCCTCATCTGCCACCTACCTGCCCACTCCGCCAACTTGTCAATGTCCTTTTGCTATTCCACACAGTCCTCCTCTCAGTTTCCAATTCTTTCAAGTTGTGATTCCTGTATCCCTACGTCCATCCCTCAACACAAGGAATTTTGGTATCTCCATTGAAAACTAACACCTTCCTACAAATTGGGCCTCCCATAGCCATTCATATTTTCTTGCCCCAAAGGACTGTGTCTGCATTACTTGCAAAACCTCCCAGGTCTTGAGGGATTGGTTCCCCTGTGTCTTTTTAACCCTTGCAGTGTGGCCTCTGCTAGTCTGTCAAGGTCAGGCTCCATATACACTTTGTTATCATGCAACATCCATGAAAAATAATACAAGTTTACAATACGGAGGAAGGTCATTCAGCCTATCGTGCCTTTTCCAGCCATGAGAAAGAGCCATCCAGCCTAACATCACTTCCCAGTTCTTCCTTTGTAGCCATTTCAGTTGCAAAATTTCAAGTGAATATCCAAGTCTGTAAACATAGTGACGACTTCTGCCTCTAATGCCTCCCTGACACTACACTCCCCCTCCCCACTCCTTTTGAGCAGTGAGCTCAAATCCTCTGAGTCACAACAGGACTCCTCAATTCCCCTGTAATCCTTCTACCAATTACTTTAAATCACCTCTGGAAACTTCCACTCTATCCTCTTTAGTACAATCACATCCTTCTTGCAATATAATGGTCAGGAGGCAATACAGCTCTTCAGCTTTCAACTAACCAGAGTGCCATACAGCTCTAAGACATCTTCTCTGTTCTCATGTACCATTACAAAGGCAAGTATGCAATATATCTTTATACACCCCTTATCCTGCTACCTTCAGGGATCTGTGGACGTACATTCCACAAGCTCTCTGTTCCTCTGCCCATCTCAGTAACTTGCCTTGCCTCGTTCGCTGTCCCTGAACGCATTACCTCCCCATTTCTCTGAACTAGAATCCATCAGTCATTTATCTGTCCATGTGAATAGTCCACTGAAGACTTCCTGAAATTTACAGCTGCAAGCTTTCAACTCAGACTCAACGTTCAATCATTGATGTATATCACAAAAGGTGATGGACCTGGTACTGAACCATGTGGAACCCCACTAGAAACAGTCTTCCAGACACACACAAACAAAACACCCTTTCACCATTGTCCTTTACTTCTTGTCTTTGAGCCAATTTTGGATCCAACTTGTCACTTTCTCATGGAACTCACGGCCTTTTACATTTCTAACCAGTCTGCTAGACAGGACCTTGTGAGAAGCCTTGGTAAAACTCATACAGACTGCAGGAAATGCGCCAGCCTCAGAGCTTCCTCACTACCTCCAAACCAATCAAGTTAATCAGACATGACCTTCAAGTTACTAATCCACCCTGACCACCTTTGATGAATCTATATCTTCAGATCCATCCCATCTTTCAGAAAGCTTTCTAATGTTCTTTCCACAAAGAAGGTATTATTTGGTCTATCCCTTTTTAAACAACACACACTCATTGCCATCTTCCTACATTTGCAATGAATTGAAAAATCATGGTCAATATCACACTATTTCTTCCTTTGCTTTTTTTAACAAACCTTTCCCTCGTTCTGATGATCTACATACTTTCAAAGCTAAACACTCCAGACTTCATCTTTTGCCAGTGTTATGATCCCAGCTGTTGCTATTATCCAGATTCCTGATGAAAGGCTTATGCCTGAAATGTCGACTCTCCTGCTCCTCGGATGCTGCCTGACCTGCTGTGCTTTTCCAGCACCGCACTCTTGACTCTGATCCCCAGCATCTGCAGTCCTCACTTTCTCCCTGTTGCTACTATCTGACAAGTTCGATCCCAGAATAAAATCTGGCTTGATGGATCATGTTTTGTTCTTCACTAGTTTAACATGGTGGTCTCTCACTACACACTTTCACATACAAGGCTGCAGATTTGGCTTTAACAATAAAACAGAAGGTGATTGCACAAAATACAGCAAACCAGGCTATCTAAATTTAACAGAGTTTGGATCATTTCAAAACAAAATCTCACCTTAACCTAACCCTTAATCAAATCCAGGGATAATTCGTACCTGTCAATTGCTTCTTCTCCATTCCAGTCCCATGAGTTGTGAGGTTTTTCCCTTGACCACTCACTCTACTAACAGCTTGAACTTTGTAATAGCGTATAAAGTTCTAACCAAACACTACTGGCCTGGAAGTTCCATAAAATACACCTTTTTACAAGATTAATTTATCTCCTTTACTGCACTCAAAAGTTTTCTAGAAGAATCTATATTTCCTTAAGACTTCAGTCTGGTCTTCATTGAACTTGCCTAAAAGTTCTTGAACTAATTTTCAAAAAAACATGTTCTTCCTAAATTCTGCTGCAACCAATGGCTTAATGATTACTTTTTTCGGTTATAATCCCCCTGAATACAAACATCCATTAACAGTCCCAAGCCATGCTCCCTGACACACACACACGTCTAAAATTGTGATTCTGAAGAAACCGGCCGTGTTCAGTTTTAAACCTCTTCCCAAAATTAAACTGACACCCATATGCCGCTAGTTAGAAATTCAAGCTCTGAAAAAAGCGATATTAATATAATAAAGCACACCCCTTTAATCATAATATTATCCCATTTCACATTCCTCCTCCTCAACTGTAATCTCACATCAATCCCTTCTTTTGTGAAGACAGGCATAATTTATTCAATTGAGACAATTTCCACATTTTCTACCTCTATGTGCAGGTTAATTTCTTGTTCTCAAATAGATCCGACTCTCACGTTGCTATCACACTTCTCTTGATGGATTTATTGAACATATTTAAGCCTTACTCAATTTTACTTGTCAAGTTTTATTTTCACCTTTCCTTTGAATCCCTAATCTCCTTTTGAATTTCATCCCGGCACATTCTAAACTCCCAAGATTTACGACAGTACCAAGCGCTCCCTAACAGCTGTAAACTTTGCCTTTTGACCCAATCCTACCCTGTCCTCCTGTTAACTGAAAGGGTTCATGCTTTTCTGGTTTTATCCGTTCCACACTTTCTCTTTGTGGGGTCATACTTGTTCACAGCCCTTTCAATTGAGTCTGTGAATACCCCTGACTGCTGTGACACTGAAACACATGCTCTTGATTTTGTTTTTAATTAAGGCCAATTTCCCATGCTCCTCCTGGATGTTTCCTGGACATGAACAAAATAGCAATTGAGATATCCTTCTGCAACAAGCTCTATGTCCAGTTGACTTAAATTACCTTTCAACTGGCACAATGTTTTGTCTCAAAAGATCTGTCCACATTCGATCATTTGGACCAAGAATGTGGTCTGGTAGAAGTGCTGTCCTTGATGGGACATTGCTTCAGTCGGAGTACCTCATTTGACCATAAATGGGGGTCACAGAAACCCCAGCCCCCACTCTTGTGTACATGTGATACTGCATGACACATCTTCACTCAGACAGAACGAGACCTTTCTGTTCCATGTTGAAACTATTACACACGCTCACCACAACATACTTTCCAGCTCTTGACTTTCACCCCATTTTCCGACTCAGCAGCTGTGAATCCACTTGACCAAAATTCCCACATCAATTCAGGAATGATTACTTTATGTGTAAAATAACAGAGTTCTGATGATTTACAAATTTGTTTAACCTGATTGCCCATGACAAGTCCTAAAGAGGCTCACAAAATGTTCCCTAAATCATTATCACGAACTTGCTTTGACTTGTCTTTCCCAGTAGGATTGGCGGCTGGGCTCCTCCGAAAACATGGAGAGCCAATGGATTGCTGTGTGTGGAGTCACGCAGGGGAATCGGGAATTTTACTCACCTGACCTATCCATGGTGGAATTTTTACTACACAAAAGAAGGCCATTTGACCCATCATGTCCATACTGACTCCCAAAAGAGCTCCCCAGCTGGTTCCACTCTCCAGCCCTATCTCCATCGCCCTATAAGTTTGTCTCTTACAAATATATATTCTCTTTTGACACCACCTGTGGAATCTTCTTCCACCATTCTCCCAGGCAGTGTATTCCAAATCCTAACAACTCTGAGTAAAGGAGTTTGTCTTCATCTCACTCCAAACTCTCTTGCTGATAATCTTGAATATTGTGACCCTTAGTTACTGATATACCATCTTGCAGAAACGGATTATTTTTCCTTATCCTGTCAAAAGTGTTTATAATCTTTACAGGTCAATAAGATCACCTCTTAATCTTCTCTGCTTCCAATCTCTCTCATTTTTCCTTGTGTGTAAAAAACTTCACTCTAGGTTTCGTTGTGGTAAATCTCCTTTGAAGTCTATCCAGGGTTTTAACATCCATCCTTAAATAAAGTGCCCAGACCACAATACTCCAAATGTGGTCTGACTAATGATTTGTAGAGGTATAGTGTCAGTTCCTTGCCTTTATACTTTACGCGTCTATTTATAAATACAAGGATATTATAAGCTGTTACAACAACTGTCCCAATTAGCTTGGCCATCTTTCACACAATTATGCAGGTGAACCCCATGGTCCCTCTGCTCCTATAATCCCCTCAGAGTTGCACCATTGAGCTTGTATTGTCTCTTTGTGTTTCTTCGACCAAACTGCATTACTTGGCATTCCTCCGCACTGAAATACATCGTCCAGGTGTCTGTCCATTGGCCATTGTGTCAGGGTCCCTCTGCAGTCATTCAGCATCATCCTCACAATCCACTATTCTCCCCAGCTAAGTATCATCTGCAAAAGCTTTTCCTACTGTACCTGGTATTTCCAGGTAGTCCCCCATTCAAGTATTGGCCAGGCCTGAGTCTGCCCAGCTTCTGAGATCAGACAAAATCAAGCATTTTTTCCTTCAGACTAGCATGACTGTTGGCTGGTGTCCTGGGAGAATTCTACAGTAATACTGGTGAGGAACACTGGAGAATGGGATGTTAATTGTATCCAGCGTCAGTAATAAGCACGCCCAAGTCAGGTTCAGCACAGTGTATCCCAGATCCAGACCCAGAAGAATACTGACTCATCTTCCACTTCTCACATCAGTCACGGCCTTTCTGAATGAGATCACTAACTAGATGCCAATCGAGTCAATGCTTCATGCTCAGTAATGCCTCAAAAATATTATCCTCATTCTCCTTGTTGAGTATCAAGACTCCCAATCTGTGTTCCCTCCTTCATTCTGAGAAGATTACATCCCTTCAGTGCTGTCCCCTCTCGCTCAGCCTACTATCTCCCTCACCCTACCAATAATCATTGTGCTCTCAACTGCATCAACCTTCAGTTTAGAAAATTCCTCCCCAGATCACTTTGCATCTCAATGTCACTCTCCTCCCTTAAATACTGCTTAAAAGTAACCTCTCTGATCAAATCTCTGCTATCATGTTCAATTATAACTCAGTGATTTACCACCTCTGTTCAGAGATGACCATGTTGGTGTGGCAATGAGGTCACCCTTTAGGCCAGTCTGGATAGGCACTGCAGATTCCTGCCTGTAGATTATGTCAATGTACAGTTTTTATTCATTCATTCATGGGATGTGGGTATCAGTGGCTGGCCAGCATTTATTGCCTGTCACAAGTTGCCCTTGAGAAGGTGGTGGTGAGCTGCCTTCTTACACTGCTATAGCCTATGCACTATAGTAAACCCACATTGGCCTTAAAGCAGGGAATTCTAAGATTTTGACCCCAGCGACACTCAAGGAATGGCAGTATATTTCCAGGTCAGGGTTGTGAGTGGCGTGAAAGGGAACTTGCAGATGGTGACGTTCCCAAACTCATTCGCCTGGTTGAGTGACACCATTCCCAATTTCTGTTATCTCCTTCGTTCAGAAAAGACTGCATCTCTTTAATGGCTGCCCTCTTGTTCAGCCCTCTATCTCTGTCATGCGACTCAGGCGACTGTCTGTGTGGAGTTTGCACATTCTCCCCGTGTCTGTGTGGGTTTCCTCCGGGTGCTCCGGTTTCCTCCCACAGTCCAAAGATGTGCAGGTTAGGTGGATTGGCCATGCTAAATTGCCCGTAGTGTTAGGTAAGGGGTAAATGTAGGGGTATGGGTGGGTTGCGCTTCGGCGGGGTGGTGTGGACTTGTTGGGCCGAAGGGCATGTTTCCACACTGTAAGTAATCTAATCTAATCTCCTGTTGGTGATGTGCGTATCTTTGCTGCCACCATCTTCTCCTTCGGGGATCTTCGGGGATGAAGTCTTTTTGCACTTCAGATTTCTGAATTTTCTCCCCATTTAGAAAATAGTCTACACCTCTATTCTACTGGAGTGCATGACCTCACACTTGCCCACATTGTATTCCATCTGCCACTTCTTTGCCCACACTCCTAACCTGTCTAAACCTTTCTGCAGCCTCCCTAACTCCTCAATACTACTGACCTATCTCTGTATTATCTGCAAACCTAGTCAGGAGGCCCTCAGTTTCTTCTTCCACATCATTAACGTTGGATAAGGAAACCTCAGTGCTGCACACCATGTTGGATAAGGAAACCTCAACACTGTTCACCATGTTGGATAAGGAATCCTCAACGCTGCTCACCATGTTGGATAAGGAATCCTCAACGCTGCACACCATGTTGGATAAGGAAACCTCAACACTGTTCACCATGTTGGATAAGGAATCCTCAACGCTGCTCACCATGTTGGATAAGGAAACCTCAACACTGTTCACCATGTTGTAGAAGGAATTCTCAACGCTGCTCACCATGTTGGATAAGGAAACCTCAACACTGTTCACCATGTTGGATAAGGAATCCTCAACGCTGCTCACCATGTTGGATAAGGAAACCTCAATGCTGTTCACCATGTTGGATAAGGAATCCTCAATGCTGTTCACCATGTTGGATAAGGAATCCTCAACACTGCACACCATGTTGGATAAGGAATCCTCAACACTGCTCACCATGTTGGATAAGGAAACCTCAACGCTGTTCACCATGTTGTAGAAGGAATCCTCAACGCTGCTGACCATGTTGGATAAGGAAACCTCAACGCTGTTCACCATGTTGTAGAAGGAATCCTCAACGCTGCTGACCATGTTGGATAAGGAAACCTCAACGCTGTTCACCATGTTGGATAAGGAATCCTCAACGCTGCTCACCATGTTGGATAAGGAAACCTCAACGCTGTTCACCATGTTGGATAAGGAATCCTCAACGCTGCTGACCATGTTGGATAAGGAAACCTCAACGCTGTTCACCATGTTGGATAAGGAATCCTCAACGCTGCTCACCATGTTGGATAAGGAAACCTCAACGCTGCTCACTATGTTGGATAAGGAATCCTCAACACTGCTCACCATGTTGGATAAGGAATCCTCAACGCTGCTGACCATGTTGTATAATGAATCCAAAGAAGCCAAGGGAGTCCAAAGGTTAGTCAGAAGAAAGATTCATGACGAGAGAGAGAGGGAGACAGAGAGAGAAACAATTGCAGAATTTGGAGCCAAAGAAGAATCTCCAGTCTCAAAGCAGTTAAAATCAGGGGTGTTGATGTCAGTTGAATGACTGGAGTTTACATCCCTCAGAGAGTCCTTGGAGCAGCTTACAGAGTTAGGGAGGAACAAGGCAAAGGAGGCATTTCAAACCTGACAATGTTAAAATCTGGAAGTTGTTTGATGCAGAGATTATGTCGATCAACAAACCCATGGGGAAATTAATGAACAGATCCACTGCAAATAAAGATGCAGACGGCATTAAATTGGATGAACCCAAGTGTACACAGGGTAAAAGGTGGGAGAAAGTCAGGAGTGTGAGGCAGCAATGTGAGGATTTCAACAATGGATCAGCTGAAACAGGGGCAGAGTCTGGCAATGATATGGAGCTGGAAATGGGTGGTCATTGTCATGGCTAGAGTATATTGTCAGAAACACATCTCAGGGTTAAGTAGAACATCCAGGTTACAAATAGACTGGTCTAATCTTGGAGTGCTGCCAATTGAGCGAGAGAAAGAGAGTGCAGATAGCCAGGGATCAGCGAATGAAGGCAAGGACTGAATAATATGATTACAGTGTCCCAATATATAATCAGATTAAATGTCTGTTCATTCAATACTGGACATCAGTGAAATATTCTAATATTCTGGACTGAGCGGAGGAATTGAGAGAGATGATGTTAAGGTAAAGGTGGGTATTGCAGTGTATGTGTAGAGTGACACTGTGTTTTTGAGTGGTGCTGCCAAAGCGGTTACATGTCAGTGAGAAACTGGGGAGAGACAAGGAGGGATCTTCAGGGGAACAGGGCCAGAGCAGCAAGAGGAATCATCATTGCAAGGGAACCTCTGGTTCTCTGAAAAGATGAGAGTGGAACGAGGTGAGAGCAGTTACACCCAGTTTTTGGTAGAGTATTGAGCTGTGTTGAAAGTCATAGACAGGTTTGGTCAGAGAGTTATAAGGCTGGAAGAGGTTCAATGGATGAGAGAGCTAAAGCCATCTAAAAGCAAGGATGAAAATGTAAGCTTTAATATCGATGTAAAATTACACAATAGCATCAGTGAACTTGAAAATTGCAAAGACCCAGGCAGAGGTGAGAATATCAATAGCCTCTTAACATTTGCCATTTGAATTTCTTTGAAGTTTTAGCAGACATTGACCACAGAAAATTCAGGATATAACTCAAGGAGCAAGCTGACATGTATCTTCTTTGAAGGCTGAGCCTGTGTACCTTGAGCTTGATTTCCTAGAATAATTTAACACAACGCTTGGGAATATAAAGTGCCAGACAAACACCCCACCAGTATTTAATCTGATTCACTACCACGCAACTGTGCTGTATCTTTCAGGGTGGACATTGCTATAGAAACAGGACGTCAGGCAGCACCAGCTGATATCTGGATTTAAATAAACAACATATAACATAATTAGAACATAGAACATTACAGCGCAGTACAGGCCCTTCGGCCCTCGATGTTGCGCCGATCAAAGCACCCCTAACCTACACTAAGCCACTATCCTGCATATACCTATCCAATGCCCGCTTAAATACCCATAAAGAGGGAGAGTCCACTACTGCTACTGGCAGGGCATTCCATGAACTTACGACTCGCTGAGTGAAGAACCTACCCCTAACATCTGTCCTATATCTACCCCCCCTTAATTTAAAGCTATGCCCCCTTGTAATAGCTGACTCCATACGTGGAAAAAGGTTCTCACTGTCAACCCGATCTAACCCCCTAATCATCTTGTACACCTCTATCAAATCACCCCTAAACCTTCTTTTCTCCAATGAAAACAACCCCAAGTGCCTCAGCCTTTCCTCATAGGATTTTCCTACCATACCAGGCAACATCCTGGTAAACTTCCTCTGCACCCGTTCCAGTGCCTCCACATCCTTCCTATAGTATGGCGACCAAAACTGCACACAATATTCCAGATGCGGCCGCACCAGAGTCTTATACAACTGCAGCATGACCTCAGGACTCCGGAACTCAATTCCTCTACCAATAAAAGCCAGTACGCCATATGCCTTCTTCACTGCACTATTTACCTGGGTGGCAACTTTCAGAGATCTGTGTACATGGACACCAAGATCCCTCTGCTCTTCCACACTACCAAGTAGTCTACCATTAGCCCAGTAATCCATCTTTTTATTACTCCTACCAAAGTGAATCACTTCACACTTAGCTACATTGAACTCCATTTGCCACCTTTCTGCCCAGCTCTGCAGCTTCTCTATATCCCGCTGTAACCTGCCATATCCTTCCTCACTGTCTACAACTCCTCCGACTTTCACTGCATTAGGGCTCTTGTGGTGCAGTGGTAGTGTCCCTATCTCTGAGCCAGGAAACCTGAGTTCAAGGCCCACCTGCTCCAGAGGTGCATCTTAATTGCCTTATTATAGGATACTGAGGTACTTAGAAAGTTCACGGGGTAGATCATGCAGTGGAACGGATTAGTGTGACCAAAACTGCAATAAAGTTGTGCTGGCTGACTAGATCATGGGATAGGAAGCAAAGATGCAATAACGGTGACGAGGCACGTGTCAGCCATGTTGGGATAGAATGGTGGGGCAGGCCAGAGGGAAATACACTGTTACCCTCCATTCCACACGTCCTCACCCTCCCTCTTCCTGCACGTTCTCACCCTCCCTCTTTCCACACGCTCTCCCAAATGCCCTCACCCTCCCTCTCCGCGCCTTCACCCTCCCTCTGTCCCTCTCTCCACGCGCCTTCACCATCCCACTCTCCCTCCACATGCCCTCACCCTCCCTCCCTCCATATGCCCTCACCGCCCGTTCCTCCCTCTACATGCCCTCACCCTCCCTTCCTCCCTCCCTCCCTCCACAAGCCCTCACCCTCCCTCCCTCCCTCCATACGACCTCACCCTCTCTCCCTCCCTCCCCATGCCCTCACACTCCCTGCCTACCTCCACATGCCCAGCTGTGAAATCTCTTATTTTAAGCAGTGCTTCCTCACTCCAGTCTCTTCCACACAAGGAGATATCTTCTCAGCTCCCATCCTGTCAGATCCCCTCAAAATTGCTTCAGTCAGATCACTCTCATTCTTCTAGACTGTAAGAGGTGGAAACTAACCTACTGAACCTTTCTTTGTGAGATGATCCCTTTGAACCTGGAATCATTTGAGTGACCCTTCCCTGAACTGCTTGCTAAATTGCCCGTAGTGTTAGGTAAGGGGTAAATATAGGGGTATGGCTGGGTTGTGCTTCAGTGGGGCAGTGTGGACTTGTTGGGCCGAAGGGCCTGTTTCCACACTGTAAGTAATCTAATCTAATCTAATCACTTCTCTCCTTCCATAAGTATCGAGACCAAACCAGTACACAGTACTCTAGATGTAGTCTAAGATGCTGTACAGCTGCAGCGAAGCTTCCCTAACGATACTCTTTGTGATAAGCACCAACATTTTATTTGCCTTCAATAACTTGCTGTAACTGTGCACTAACTTTTCTTTCAGTCATCTTCTCGACAAATACAGTTCTCTCCATGATTCCTCTCAATTTAAGTCAGATGCTGCTTTTCACTTTTTCCTGCCAAATTGGACATGTTCACTTTCTCCCATATTATATTCCACCTCCCAAACTCACCTAAACCGACCTACATTCCTTGGTAAGATCCTTCATGTCCTGTTCACAATTTACTTTCTTACTGAGCATAGTGTCATCAGCAAATTTAGCAATTAATCATTTCATCCAAATCACTCTCCTGCTTGTAAAAAGTAGATGCCCCAGCATAGATCGCTTTCTCACTCCATTAGTTACAGCTTGCCAACCAGGGAAAGAAAAAGATTATTTTAGCCCTACACTGTGCTTCCTGTTAGTTAATCAAGCCTTTACTTGTATCAATATTTTTAAAGCATAACTGGATAGATTCTGCACAAGCAAGAGGCTAAAGGTTATTGGGGATGTATATGAATGTGGTTGCAGTCAGATCAGCCATGAACCTATTACATAGCACAGCAGCTTGAACAGCCTGCAGTTGCTCCTTACTCGTATGTAATAGATTACACCCAATGCCATCAGCTCTTATTTATATCTTAAGCTCCGAGATGGCATCTTATCAAATGTCTTTTGGTAATTCAAGTACACCACATCGATAGATTCCCCTTTATCCACCTTATTACTTCCTGACAAAAAATTCTGATATCCTAGTCAAACACAATTTCTCTTTCTCTAAACCACACTGACTCTAATTATAATATCATTTATGAATGGCCTGCTATTTACCTCATTCATTTATAAATGACTTGGATGAGGAGGTTGAGGGGTGGGTTAGTAAATTTGCAGATGACACAATGGTTGGAAGTGTCGTCGATAGTATAGAGGGCTCCTGCAGGCTGCAGCGTGACATAGACAGGATGCAGAGCTGGGCTGAGAAATGGCAGATGGAGTTCAACCTGGATAAATGCGAAGTGATGTATTTTGGAAGGTCAAACCCGAATGCTGAATATAGGATTAAAGACAGGATTCTTGGCAGTGTGGAGGAACAGAGGGATCTGGGTGTGCAAGTACGTAGATCCCTCAAAGTTGCCACCCAAGTGGATAGGGTCGTTAAGAAAGCAGATGGTGTTTTGTCTTTCATTAACAGTGGGATCGAGTTTAAGAGCCACGAGGTTTTGCTGCAGCTCTACAAGTCCCTGGTGAGACCACACTTGGAATATTGTGTCCAGTTCTGGTCGCCCTACTATAGGAAAGATACAGAGTCTTTGGAGAGGGTGCAAAGAAGGTTTACCAGGATGCTGCCTGGACTGAAGGGCTTGCCTTACGAAGAAAGGTTGAATAAGCTCGGACTTTTCTCTCGGGAGAGAAGGAGGAAGAGAGGAGACCTGATCAAGGTGTATAAAATAATGAGAGGAATAGATAGAGTCAATAGCCAGAGACATTTCCCCAGGGCAGGATTGACTGGCATGAGAAGTCATAGTTTGAAGATACTAGGAGGAAGGTCAGAGGTAGGTTCTTTATGCAGAGAGTTGTGAATGCATGAAATGCGTTGCTAGTGGTGGTGGTGGAAGCAGAGTGATTGGGGACATTTAAGTGACTGCTGGACATGCACATGGATAACAGTGAGTTGAAGGGTGCGTAGGTTAAGTTACTATATTTGATATTAAGATTAAATCTCGGCACAACATCGTGGGCCAAAGGGCCTGTTCTGTGCTGTACTTTTCTATGTTCTATAGTGTATTCTGGCATTTTCTAAAGGAAAGATATTAATTCAACTTGCCTATAGTTGCTTCCTTTCTGTATCCCTCCTTTCTTGAACACAGGTGCCACATTTACAACGATCCAATCTGCTCACTCTTTCGCAGAATCTATGGAATTTTGGAAGCTTACAACCAATGCAGCCACTTCCTTTAAGACCCAGGATGCGGGCTAGGGGAAATGTGTACCAGATAAACATAGAATCACAAAGTATAAAGGAGGCCCTTCAGCCCATCAATCTGCACCACCTTGCTTTCATTGTTGCTTTAAGTTCCTCTCTCCTTCCTCCTTTTTGCTTTTTGATTTTCATGTCTCCTTGGCTGGTTTGTGTGCCTTCCACAAAATACCTGTTCAGTTCTTCTCCCAGAAGAATTGTTTCCTTGTTTCCTATTATTTACTCTCCATTCTCTCCCTGTAAGGGACTAACCCTTGCTTTAGTTACTTTTCTTCTTTTTAAATATTTGCAAAGATTTTTTTTTAATATTGAAAGCCATAGAGTTATAGTTTTCTCTTGTACTCTAAATTTTTTCTCTTTCTTTAGTTATTCTTGGACAGTTTCTAAAATCTGCCCAATCTTCTGGCCTACCACTAACATTTGTTCCAAATACACTCTATGAACTCATCTTGCAGGCTACCTTTCCCAATCTGATTCTCCTAGTCTAAATGATGATCTGAACTCACCCGTGGTCATTGCAGAATCTTTCCTACAGCCCTTATTGTTTCTTCCTGTGTACTCTGTCCTACAGTTAAACTACTGTTAGGGGGCTATAGACTACTCTCAAAAATGACTTCTGACCTTGGCTACTGCAGTAAGGTAGCTCAGTGGTTAGCATTGCTGCCTCAGAGCACAAAAGACCCAGGGACCCAAGTACACACATTCTCCCTCTGTCAGTGTAAATTTCCTCCGACAATCCAAAGATGTGCAGGTTAGGTGGATTAGCCATGCAGTGTGCAGGCTAGGTGGATATTGGGTAGGGTGCTCTTCAGAGGGTCAGTGTAAACTTGATTGACTGAATGGCCTGCTTCGACAGTGTAGGGATTTCTATAATATCTTTACCCAAATGATTTTCCAATGGTCTCTCATTAGAGATGATTTAGTTTGCTGCCCTTCTAAAATGTCAAATACTGATGAATATTTAGATCCATCATTGGTCATCTTGCAACTATGTCTCTGAAATAGCTATCAGGTCATACATAAATATTCCTACTGAGGCTAGTGATTCAACTTTTTTGTTACAAATGCATTGCACAGATACAGAGCCATTTTTTTGTATCATCCTTGCATCCCTCATGCTATTTGCTGATATGCCCTTGTGTTATCATGCACTGTTCCATTCTGTCACACTCCAGTTATGTAACTGGTACCACAACCCTCTGCACGATTGCCTTGTCCTCTCCCTTGAACTTTCTAAATCTCCCATCACTGTGAACCCTTCCCCTCTCACAATTTAATTTAATTTAAGATCTCCTCACCAGACTGGTCATCTGACTTGCTGGAACATGGCTGGAACATGAACCATTGCCAATTCACAGTTCCCACCTTTCCCAGTACTGGTACAGAGCAAAACCTATTTCTCTCACACTCCCCTTTGAGCAACATACTCAACTCTCTTATCTTAGTGATCCAGCGTCAATTTGCTTACAATAATCCTGAGATTATGACCATTGAGGTTATGGTTTCCAATTTAGTGCCCCTCTGCAGAACCTCTTTCCTTGTCTTATCTACGTTAATGACACCAGCATGCTATACTGTCCCCAACTACCATTACATTCCTATTTACTCCCTTGACTTGAATGGCTCTTTGCACCGTGGTACCATTGTCAGTTGTCTCCTCCGCCCTGACTCCTCGACTCCATCCCTACTCTCACCCACACAAACTCCAAGAGTTTGTCCTTTTGGTCAATTGCAAAACAGGAGGTTCCTCCACCACTACTTCCTTAATCCCCATTCCACCCTGACTCGCACCTGCCTGTTCCTGTGGACCAAATCAGGTGACCCAATCCTAAGGGGTATGACTGCCTCCTGGAACAAAGTCTCCAGATCACTTGCTCCCTCTCAGTGTCTGAAGCTTGAACTCACTATTTGGAGCCAAAGTTCCTCAAGCAGCAGGCCCTGCAGATGTAATTGCTGTTGATCAAGCTGGTGTTCAGGAGCCCTCTCACGTGCAGGCTTTAGAACTGGAATCCCTACAGTATGGAAACAGGCCCTTCGGCCAACAAGTCCACACTGACCCTCTGAAGAGTAACCCATCCAGACCCATTCCCTTACATTTTATCCCTGACTAATGCACCCAAGCTACGAATCCCTGAACACAATGGCCAATTCACCTGACCTGCACATCTGTGAATTGTGGGAGGAAACAGAAGCACCTGGAGGAAATCCACACAGACACAGGGAGAATGTGCAAACTCCACACAGACAGTCACCCGAGGCTGGGATCGAACCCAGATCCCTGGTGCTGTGAGGCAGCAGCACTAACCTATGAGACACTGAGCCACCGTGCCACCCTCTGTTTGCGATCAGTAATTTGCTGGTTCCATACTGGTTCTGATACTGGTGAGTCTAAACACTTCTACCAACTCCAACCCGACCCCATCACCCAGCACATCTTCGCTTCCCCACCCCTCTGCCTTCCACAATGACAGTTCCCTTCGACAGTCCTTGGTTTGTGCCACTCTCCCCATCGAACACCATCCCCTCACCCTGAAACTCGAGGTACCTTCCCCTGCAACCGGCAAAGATGCAAAACCTGCCAGTACATCACCCCCCTCACCTCCATCCATGGCCCCAAACAATCCTTCCAGGTGAGACAGAGGTTCACCTGCATCTCCTCCATCCTAGTTTACTGCACCTTGTGCTCCAGATGTGGTCTTCTCTACATTGGGGCGACCAAACGTAAACTCAGGGCACGTTTCACCAAGCTTCTCAGCCGGGCCCACAAGGACCAACCTGATCTCCCAGTCACAACCCCTTTCAATTCAATTCCCACTCCCTCTCCGACATGACCATCCTGAGCCTCCTCCATTGCCACAGTGGATTGGACTGTAAATTAGACGAACAACAATGTAGACAAGCAGGAGGCTGGAAGAACACAGCAAGCCAGGCAGCATCAGGAGGCGAACAAACCAACATTTCAAGTCTTAAGGAATGGAGGTGGGTGTAAGGGGAAGCATAGTGGCTCAGCAGTTAGCACTGCTGCCTCACAGCACCAGGGACCCAGATTCGAATCCAGCCTCAGGCAACTGTCTGTGTGGAGTTTGCACATTCTCTTTGTTCCTGCGTGGGTTTGCTCCAGGTTCTCCAGTTACCTCCCACGGTCCAAAGATGTGAAGGTGAGGTGAGTTGGCCATGCTAAATTGCCCAGAGTGTTCTGGGAGGTGGAGGCTAGGTGCATTAGTCAGGGGAAATGTAAACATAATAGGGTGGGGGAATGGGGGGGTTCTGGGTAGGATACTGTTCAGAGGGTTGGTGTGGACTTATTAGGCCAAATGGCCTGTTTCCACACTGTAAGGATTCTATGAACACCTCATCTTCCACCTGGGCAGCCTACAGCCAGGAGGAGTCAATATTGAGTTCTCCAATTTCAAATAACCTCCCTTTCCAGCCCCTCCCCCTCCTTTCCATTCCTCTGACCAACCCTTCCGTACAGCTTGCAACTGGATTCATTCCTCCCGTCAACCAACCAGGCCATACCCTCTATCTGTGTTCACCTATCCCTACCTCACCACTCTGCCCCTCCCCTCCCCCCCCCCCCCCTTTACCTGCAGCTCCCCTCACACTCAGCCCCTGTCCTGAAGAAGGATTGCACCTGAAACGTTGAGTTCTCCATCTCCTGATGGTGCCTGGCTTGCTGTCCTCTTCCAGCCACCTGTCTGTCTAGTTTGGATTCCTTCATCTGTAGTTTTTTTTTAATCTCTTACTAATTGCGTTGCTGGTGTTCCCTTTTGAGGTGAATTGGCTTCCTGATAGTTAAGAGTAAGTGTGAATGTATTTTGATTAAGTGGAATGTCTACTATCTCTGTGCATGAATATTGGTGGAGATTGATCTACTGAGACCCTGTTCAGACTGGGTTGATTGGGTTTGAGCCTGGCTGATTAGTCTTTCAGAGAAAATGTGGGATTTGAATTTTTGGGCTAAACGATTGTCCCAGGCAGCTATCTTTGTGTCTATGTCATTTTCCTAGAAGCTGCCTCTCTTGTTCTTTTACTTTTAGAAGTTATTTGAAAAGTCCAGGATTTTGGTTGAGTATTTCAGAATATGGGGATTTTTGCTCAATCACATTCGTCACCTGCTCTGCCTTTTTTAAATCATTGTGATCCATTTAAATCATTAGGTTTATAAATAGGACTCAATGATTACCTGTAGATGTAGTAAGTTGATTAAATAGTTGTACTATAAACTTAATCACATATGTAGATCTCCCCAGCACCAGTTTAAATTATTGAACACATTCACAGAGGAAGCACTGAAAACTCACCAATCACTCACCTATTTATTCACCAAATCAATGCTTCCTGATTTCAGCTGTCAAGTCTGCTCTTTCATTCCCTTTCTTAACCCACTCCTTTTCTTTAGAAGGCAAAAACAATATCCTGCCTCTCACTGCTCCAAAATGCCTCACTCACCAAATTCCCAAACACACACATACAGTCTTCAGCTGCTTATCTCAGCGCTTTTTAATTAAGAATTTGAACCCCTACAGTGCGAAAACAGGCCCTTTGGCCCAACAAGGCCACACCGACCCTCTGAAGAATATCCTACCCAGACCCAGTCCCCTAGTACTTCACATTTACCCCCACTACTGCATGTCCCTGAACACTTTGGGCAATTTAGCACATTAAATGTGCGCACATTTAATGATAACTGTACAAAGGGTTGCTGTATGATGAGGCATATTATCCTGTATTGATCGACATGAGCTGACAATATACCTCCCATCTGTGATCAGCTGCTCACTCACTGGAAAGACTGAGTGGAGGCCAGCTCCTCTCATTCTGCACAGAAAACAGCCACTGAAAGGGTTGAATTATTGTCAGATATTTAAAGGTTAAACTTTAATAGTAAAAGCAAACAGGAACAGATGTGTGAAGGCGGGCTCAGAGTGCAGGAGCTGCACCATCAGCAAAATGAAACGGGCCTTGAATGGAATATGGACAGTTCCTGTGAGAACTGTATGCAAATGTAAGACACCCAGAGAGGAAAGTGTAGGAATTGTAATGTGTATGCTGAAATATTTTGTATACAGCTTGGAGATGTGTATAAGGCAGCAGAGTTGATTTTATGCTTCAGTGATGAGACTAGCTCTCCTTACATACGCAAGATATAAAATATTGTTCAATGGGATTTTCCTGAGTCCTCTAATCAATTTGTCCCGTACTCTGATAAGACTTCGATTCTCATCAGTCTGACCTCTTGGCCACTAAGCTTCAAGCAAGACTGAGCTCTGGTGAAGAACGTCCAAGCCCTTAGTTTCTCCATGTCCTATTTCCCAGCCACTGTGGCTCATGCACAGTTTAGAGTGACTGCTTGTCCAGCTTGGCTGAGCTGCAGGGTGACCCAATGTTCCCAGCTGCAATGTTTGCTTTACTTTGGTGAGAGGCACATTGGTTAGCCTGATGTCTCAAAACATTCTGAAGGTGGACAGTGAACAACCAGCTGTCATGGTGCATATAGGCATAGATGATATAGGTAAAAAACAGGATGAGGTCCAACAAGCAGAATTTAGGGAGTTAGAAGCCAAGTTAAAAGGTTGGTCCTCAGAGGTAGTAATCTCAGGATCGTTACCAGTGCCACATACTAGTCAGAGTAGAAATGAAAGAATAGCCAGGATGAATGAGAGACTTGAGAGTTTGTGCAGGAGGAAGGGGTTTAGATTTTTGAGACATTGGGATCGGTTATGGAGGAGGTGGGAATATTCGGATAGTCTATACCCTGGCAGGACTGGAACCAATATCCTAGGGGGTGCTTTTGCTAATGCTGATAGAGAGGGTTTAAACTAATATAGCAGGGGAATGGGAACCAAATGAGGAAGTTAGTGGACAGTAAGAAGGTAATAACTAAAGCCTGTGAGGAACTAGATAATGAAGTCAGCATGACTAAAGGAAGAGTAGGCAGGGAGCAGATGATGAATGCAAAGTGACAGGTGGCCTGAGGTGCAATTATCTTAATGCGAGAAGTATAGTAGGTAAGGCTGATGAACTTAGGGCTTGGATTAGTACCTGGGAAAATGATGTTATTGCTATTACTGAGAGCTGGTTGAGGGAAGGACATGATTGTCAATTAAATATTCCAGGATATCAATGCTTCAGGCAGGATAGAAAGGGAGGTAAAAGTGGTGGAGGAGTTGTATTACTGGTCAGAGAGGATATCACAGCTGTGCTGAAGGAGGGCACTATGGAGGACTCGAGCAGTGAGGCAATACGGGCAGAGCTCAGAAATAGCAAGGGTGCAGTAACAATGTTAGGGCTGTACTACTGGCCTCCCAACAATGAGTGTGAGATAGAGGTACAAATATGTAAACAGATTATGGAAAGATGTTGGAGCAACAGGGTGGTGGTGATAGCAGATTTTAATTTTAGAAACCCTACAGTTTGGAAATAGACTCTTCAGCCCAAACAAGTCAACACCAACTCTCAGAAGAGTAACCCACCCAGACCCATTCCCCTACCCTATTATCCTACGTTTACCCCTGACTAATGCACCTAACCTACACATGCCTGAACACTATGTGCAATTTAGCATGGCCAATTCACCCGCACCTGCACATCTTTGGATTGTGGGAGGAAAACGGAGCACCTGGAGCAAAACCACACAGACACAGGGAGAATGTGCAAACTCCACACAAACAGTTGCTGGAGGCTGGAATCAAACCCAGGTCCCTGATGCCATGAGGCAGCAGTGCTAACTGCTGAGCCACCATGTAATTTTCCCAACATTGACTGAGATTCAGTTCGTGTTAGAGGTCTAGATGGCACAGAATGTGTAAGGAGCATCCAGGAAGATTTTATAGAGCAGTATGTAAATAGTGCAACTCGGGATAGGTCCATACTGGACCTGATGTTGGAGAATGAGCCCGCCCAGGTGGTTGAAGCTTTTGTCGGGGATTATTTTGAGAACAGTGATCACAATTCCATAATTTTTAGAATACTCATGGACAAAGACGAGAGTGGTCCTAAAGGAAGAGTGTTAAACTGGGGAAAGACCAGCAATAGCAAAATTCGGCAGGAGCTGGGGAACTTGGATTGGGAGCAGCTGTTTGAAGGTAAATACATATTTGATATGTGAGAGACGTTTTAAAGAGAGGTTGATTAGAGTGCACGACAGACATGTCCCTGTGAAAATGAGAGATAAAAATTGCAGGATTAGGGAAGCATGGATGAAATTGTGAAAAAGGAAACATACACAAGGGTTAGGCAACTGAAAACAGAAGAAGCTTTGGAAGAGTATCGGGAAAGTAGGACCAAGCTGAAATTAGGAATTAAGAGGGCTAAAAGGAGTCATGAAATATCTTTAGCAAACAGGGTTAAGGAAATCTCAAAGCATTTTATTCATATATAAGGAGCACAAGGGTAGCTAGAGAAACGGTTGGCCCAATTAAGGACAAAGAAGGTTATGTGTGAGGTCAGAGAAAATGGATGAGATTCTTATTGAGTCCTTTGCATTGGTATTCACCGAGGGAAGGGAGACAATGGTCATTGAGGTTAAGGGATAGATGTTTGACTACTCAGCATAAGGAGAGAGGAAGTGATGGGTATTCTAAAAGGTATTAAGGTGGTCAACCCCAGGTCTGGATGGGATCTATCCCAGGTTACTGAGTGAAGCGAGAGAGGAAATAGCTTAACAGATATCTTCACAGCATCCTTGAACATGGGTGAGGTCCTGGAGGACTGGAGAATTGCTAATGTTGTCCCCTTGTTTAAGAAGGGTAGCAGGGATAATCCAGGTAATTTAAACCAGTTAGCCTGACGTCAGTGATAAGGAAGTTGCTGGAGAAGATGCTGAGTGATATGGGCTTATCAGTGATAGGCAATATGGTTTTGTGCAGGGAAGGTCACATCTTACCAATTTAATAGAATTCTTTGAGGAAGTGACAAAGTTGATTGATGAGGGAAGAGCTGTAGATGTCATATTCATGGACTTCAGTAAGGCGTTTGGTAAGGTTTCCCTTGATAGACTGATGGAGAAAGTGAAGTCGCATGGGGTCCAGGATGTACTAGTTGGATGGTTAGAGAACTGGCTGGGCAGCAGCAGACAGAAAGTAGTAGTGGCAGGGAGTTTCTCAAGATGGAGAACTGTGACCAGTGGTGTTCCATAGGGATCAGTGTTGGGGCCACTGTTGTTTGTGATATACATAAATGATCTGGAGGAATGTGTAGGTGGTCTGATTAGCAAGTTTGCAGATGACACTAAGATTGGTGGAATAGCAGATAGTGAAGCAGACTGTCAAGAGAATGTAGCAGAATATAGGTAGGTTGGGGAGTTGGGTGGAGAAATGACAGGTGTAGTTCAATCCGGGCAAATACGAGGTGATGCATTTTGAAAGATCCAATTCAAGAGCAAATTGTACGGTAAATGGTAAAGCCCTGGGGAAAATTGATGTACATAGAGATCTGGATGTTCAGGTCCATTGCAACCTGAAGGTGGCAACTCAAGTCAATAGAGTGGTCAAGAACGTATACAGCATGCCTTCCTTCATCGGATGGGGTATTGAGTACAAGGGTTGGCAAGTCATGTTACAGTTGTATAAGACTTTGGTTCAGACACATTTGGAATACTGCATTCAGTTCTGGTTGCCACATTATCAAAGGAGGTGGATGCTTTGGAGAGGGTGCAGGCGAGGTTCACCAGGATGTTGCCTGGTATGGAGGGTGTTAATGATGAAGAGAAGTTGAATAGATGAGGATTGTTTTCATTAGAAAGATGGAGGTTGAGGGGAGACCTGATTGAGGTCTACAAAATCATGACAGGTACAGACAAGATGGATAGAAAGAAACTTTTTTCCCACTGGGGGGTTCAATTACTCAGGGTCATGAGTTCAAAGTGAGAGGGGAAAAGTTTAAGGGAGCCATGTGTGGGAAGTTCTTTACGTAGAGGTTGGTGGGTGCTGGAACACATTGCCAGCGGAGGTGGTAGAGGCGGGCACGATATCGTTATTTAAGATGTATCTAGACAGATATATGAATGTGCAAAGAGCAGAGGGATACAGATCCTTAGAAAATAGGCGACAAGTTTAGATAGAGGATCTGAATTGGCGCAGGCTTGGAAGGCTGAAGGGCCTGTTCCTGTGCTGTAATTTTCTTTGTTCTTCTTTCTACTGCTTCATAGCACCAGGGTTCTGGGTTCAATTCCAGTCTTGGGTGACTCGCTGAGTGGAGTTTGCACATTCTCCCTGTGTTTGCGTGGGATTCTGGGTTGCTGTACAGAGGGTTAGTGCAGACTCAATTGGCCAAATGGCCTATATCTATACTTTGTAATTCTAGGACATTTCCCAGTTATGTAGCATTGCTTTGTGTATAAGGATAGCCCCCAGAACAGTCATAGAGATCAAACTTTCAACTGCTAAGGAATGTGATCAATGTACTGAGAGAGGTCAGCCAGTCTGGTGTTTCAGTTTACTTATCCACTTCTCAATGATTGTAATCTTTAAGCTGGGGGCATTTCCATCCTGGCTGACAGTCCGTTACCATTGACTGAAGCCAGACCAGCTTTGTCCCTCCACAGAGCCTGACTGTGTGGGTTTGTGGTGAGCAGGGCTGCCTGCACCCCTTTCTCTGACAGACTCATACTGTCTTAACACCCTGACCTTTTAGAGGTTCCTATCCATGTCTGCTTCACACTGACCCTTGTGATAACGGGGAGAAAGTGAGGACTGCAGCTGCTGGAGATCAGAGTCAAAAAGTGTGCTGCTGGAAAAGCGCAGCAGGTCAGGCAGCATCCGAGGAGCAGGAGAGATGACGATCAGGAATGAAGAGCTTATGCTCGAAACATTGAATCTCCTGCTCCTCAGATGCTGTCTGACTGGCTGTGCTTTTCCAGCACCACACTTTTTGACAATGATGTCCAGTTGCCATGGCTGCAGGGCATGTGGGAGATTCTGAGTTTAAACCATTCAATATCCAACCAGAGAGTTGGCTCTCTCTGCAGTCACCCAGTTCCTGTCCATTTGGGGATAGGGTCTGAAAAGGCACGGTATGCACGATGGGCTGAATGGCCTCCAGGATTACTCAAAGAGGAAGTCTTTTTTTTTGGTTCCCTGTGATAATTATCGATTCAGAAGGTGGGGATGGGAGAAAAAACAGCATTCTCAAATAGTTCATTAGCTGATTGGGCTACCTATTGTTTTATAAAGAGAATGCACAGGGCTGATTTAGAGATCGGTTTAGAGATCGGTTTAGAGATGTTCACTCAGAAACCCAATGCACAATCTGCAGATTCTGCCCCGTGAGGGGCAAGTAGTACTCAGAGGGTGAGGCAGTGATTCCAGGTTCATGCAGTTCCTGCAATGCTTCAACCCCAACATGTCCCTGACAAAGTTTCCACATGTAATCAGTCCCTCTCCTGAACGACCCTTCTCGGCTCTGGTTGCTCACAAGACAGGTTCTCCCATAAGTCAGCGGGCATCATTTGACCTCTTCAGGCAAGTTTTGAGGACATCCCTGAAGTATTCCCTACTGTCATCCTGTAAACCTCCTGCTGAGACTTAGTTCAAAGTCAAGGAGTCTGGTGTTGGGGACACAAGTACAGTTCCCGCCGAGCAGGGGAGGTGGGTTAATATCTCTATGATGGGCATGTTGTTTTGGAAGGGGCCATAGCTGCCTTTTGTGCCTCTGGATTCGGAAGGTCTTAGGAAGTCACTGCCGGTGATGCTCTTCCAGTGTTCTGAGGTACCTGCTGATGGTTAATAACAGTTAGGAACACAGGGATCACTACTGCCCAGTAAACCGTGAACTTAGTCTCAGGTTGGAGATTCTTGTCCTTAAATAATCTCTTTCTCAGTTGGACAAAGACTGAGCTGGCATCATCTAACTCCCCAAAGCCTGTTCATCATCTAAAGGCACACGTCAGGAGTGTGATGGAATACTCCCCACTTACAGCTCCAATAACACTCAGAAAGCTTGCCACCATCCAGGACAAAGCAGCCTGCTTGTTTGGCACCACACCCACTTCCTGAACCACTGGCACTCAGTAGCAGCAGTGTGTACCATCTACAAGATGCACTGTAGAAATTCACCAAACATCCTTGGACAGTACCTTCCAACCCCAGAACTACTTGCATCTAGAAGGATAAGGACAACAGTTATACGGAAACAGCACCAGCTGCAAGTTCCCCTCCAAGGTACTCACCATCCTGACTCTAAAAATATCACTGTTCCTTCATTGTCGTGGGCCAAAAATCCTGGAATTCCCTCCCACATGGCATTGTGGATCTAACCTAGCAAATGGACTGGAGCAGTTCAAGAATACAGCTCACCATCACCTTCTCAAGGGGAACAAGGGACAGGCATGGCAAGTGGTCCCCATATCACATGAATTAATGAAAGCACGTTCAACTTATAGAAAACTCAACAGGAGCACTTTGCCAAATCTGGACACTACTCTTCAAATTGTGTGGCATTTGGAGGTGGTAGATTTACAAATAAGTTTTTTTTAAGAAAAGAGATCATTGTAGTTACATGGAGAGACTGCAGCCATAGATTTCAGAGAAGGGTCAGAAGGTTTGCACCCATAGGGTGTTAGGTGCAGTGAGGTGTTTCTGCAAGGCGAGTCCAGCCAGAAACCCTCATAACATTAAAGGATTATTTGGATGTGCACTGGCGATCCCAAAGGCTATAGGCCAAGTAATGGAAAATGGGATTAGAATAGTTAGGTTGTTGCTTTTCACCAGTGCAAACATGATGGGCCAAAGGGTCTTTATCTGTGCTATAGATTTCTATGATTCTTAAGCTGTTGGTGGGACAGATCAGCCGAGTGTCCCATCAACACCACAACGACAGGATCTCCAACATTCATGTCCCGTTGAAACATTTGGCCAATCAAAACCCAGCACTGTTCTCCAATTAGCTCATGAAATTGCCCTTTGATGTGAAGGGCACTGCTTGTCACTGGCCACTTGGGTGTTTTCCTATGTTCCTGGTGGTGGAAATTGAATAAAGATTTGTGCGCCTTGTGTCTCTCACTGTGTCTCACACACACACATACACACACACACCCACCCACCCACCCACCATGGCTGCTGGGGAAAAAATAAGCACTAGAAAAAGAGAAAAAAAAAAGAAAAAAAAATTAGCTCATGAATGTGTCCATTATTGAATACCATTTCCTGTGTTTAACAAGTCAGAATCACACCCAGTAGCAGTTGCACTTTTGATTTAATCCAGTTAAACCCTGATAACTCAGGCTGACACAGCAACCACAATCAAGAGGAACTGTGAAGGATAAGATTCCAAATGGGCTTCCCTGCCTAGCCATTGCCCAGCCAAGGCAAAACATACCTGGGGACACGATGGTAGCTATGGTTGTGTCAGTAGTACTGCAGCCTCAGAGTGAGGTGGTTGTGGGTTCAAATCCTACTCATAGACATAATCCTCGGTGACAGAGGGAGTATTGCATGGCTTTTTCGATTATATATTAAACCGAGGGCAAGACCAGCCCTTTCAAAGTGGACAGAGAAGTCCAGTGCTCAACTTGAAGAATAGGAGAGTTACCCCTGATGTCCTCACCAATCGACAACTCATCAACATTACTGAACCAGATTTTCTGGTCATTATCTAAATGTTGCTTGTGAGATCTTGCTGTGTGTAAATTAACAACTGCATTCCTTCCATTACGTGAGGAGAAGGAACAGGAGTAGCATTCAGTACCTTGAGATATGCCATTTAATAAATCATATCTGATCTCATCATAGGCTCACCTCCACTTCACACATTCAGGTTACACTTCGGAAGTATCTCATTTTGCTGTAAAGTATAGAGAGTTGCTTTGTCCAAATACAAGTTGCTCTTTCTTTGGCACTATGTAATAAACTGGGACTTGAGTTTTAACTTGCTGGTCACAATTGCAATTCTTATATAATTGTTTGCTCAGCTCAATTGATAACGTTGAATTGACTTTACTGATGAAGGGCTTATACCTGAAATGTCGACTCTCCTGCTCCTCAGATGCTGCCTGACCTATTGTGCTTTTCCAGCACCAAACAATTGATAATGCTCTGATCTCGGAGTCCAAGAGCAAGATCTCACCTCCTTCATGATCAGGCAGATGGAAAAAGGAGAGGATGATGAAGGACAAGAGATGGAGTTAGCTATTAGCAAAACAGTCAACTCTGTTTATTTAATTAATATCTGTTCACTGTTACACAGGTACCACTGTAAAATTTTTATTTGTTCATTCACAGGGTGTGGGCAGTGTCTAGGCCAGCATTGATTGCTAATCTCTAATTGCCTAGAGGGCAGTTCAAGAGTCACATGCTCACTTTTTAAAAATAACAATCAGCAGTACAGTTTCCAATCTAAAGGAACCTGTTCACCTACTTTCTTCGAGTCCTCAAAATGGAAACCAAGAGGTTTATGGAATTTGTCACTTAGTGCCTTTCATTCCTCAACTGCTGATATTTCATTTACATTAGATTTGTCCAATCCTTGATTCAGTATCAGTCCCCTTAGAATTTCAGCACATTGTATGCAGTAATTACAGAGCAATCAGCCATTTGCAGATTGCCATTTGCAATGTCACTTTTCTCGATTGCTCCTGATGTCTCACTTCTTCTGAGCATCATTGTGGAAATGTTTGCATTGATCCTGATATTCTTTGCAAGTTTCTTTTTGCAGCCTTTACTGCTTTGTTACTTTTTACACTTCTGATTTGTCAAGGTTGTTGCAACTTTCATTTATAAATGGTTCCCTCACCCCACACCCACCAGTTTACTGTTTCTCACCTCGCTTATTATCCAATGTTCTCTTCTCTGGCAAATAAAACTCTTTGCTCAACAGGGCTCCAAATCACCGGTTTTTTTTAATATTCCCTGCTGATGTTCTGTTGTTTTATTCACGAACATATTTGTCCTATTTACTGGAGATGACTCACTTAAATCTCAAATAGCTTTCACAGTATAATCTTAATTATCTGAACATCTATTTTGTAAACTGTTGAATACTGGCCTTTCACTCTTCAACTGTCCCACACTAAGTTCTAGCTTAACCTGACTTTCATTATGAATATGGCAGGAAACTCCAGAATGACTTGATGGCCCAGAGATGAACACCATTAAAATATCACAAACTAATACAGAAAGTAACCAAAAGGTAGTGAAAGGAATGCTGTCTTTGCATCAGAGAAATAGAGGATGGGGTGGAATGTGTTAGGAAATCCTGATTTGATCCTGCCCCATCAAGTCAGATTCACCAGAATGATAAAACAAGGAACCAAAAACAGAAATTACTAATGAAACTCAGCCGGTCTAGTAGCAGGAAGAGCAAAATTAACATTATGTATGGTGACTTATCAGAACTGTAGCAGCTGGGAAAAAGTTGTATTGACGTTGAAAGTAGGTTTGGTGGGGGGGGGGGTGGGGGTGGTGAGGAGGGTGCACAGCAGGGGAAGTAAGTGGATACATACTGCCCACGCTGGACTCTCAGATCCAGGACAGACCTTTGACAGATCCATGAGGGCACTGACCTGACCTGTGACTCTGCAGTGACCGGAGCACGACCCAAAATGGAATCGGCCCTGACACCTACTCAACTCAGGGGAGGTCCAACCAACTGATCAGAGATTGGCAGCAGCACAACCCTAAGAAGGCTGAACCAGCCAAGGCCCGGTCCCCAGACCCTGTGAAGGCCCAGTCCGACCGATCCTGACTCACTAGCCTGTAGGAAAAGATGATTTGCTCCACCGACCCCTGGGACTGTTGAAGAACAGAAATTCCACCACTGCAACATGCCCATGAGGAGAGCAGCCCAGGCCCGACCTACGACCTTCTGTCCTGGGGGAGGCCTGACTCACTTAACTCAGAGCAGCAGACTCACACCGCCAACTCCTGGGACTGCCCAGATGCAGGAAACTTACAAGGAAATGGGGGAAACGTTGAAGATGAAATTGATACAATGTGATTTCAATTCCCCTTCCTCTCCCTCCCCAGGATTCTCCTCACAAATGCCCAACCCATCAAAAACAAAATGGATGAAATTAGATCTAGACTTAACTACCAGAGGGAATAGAAAATCTGTTGCCTGCTCCGTTCATCTGTGCCATTCATGTATGCACCCTACAAGCTGACAGGTTCTCCATACAATGCATGGTCCACATGGTATGCTCGGGTAAGGCAAAGGGCAGTGTAGTTTGCTGGCAGCACGGTGGCACAGTGGTTAGCACTGCTGCCTCACAGCGCTAGAGACCCGGGTTCAATTCCTGCCTCAGGCAACTGTCTGTGTGGAGTTTGCACATTCTCCTGTGCCTGCGTGGGTTTCCTCCAGGTGCTCCGGTTTCTTCCCACAGTCCAAAAATGTGCAGGTGAGGTGAATTGGCTATGCTAAATTGTCCATAGTGTTAGGTGAAGGGGTAAATGTAGGGGAATGAGCCAGGGTGGGTTGCTCTCCGGAGGGTCGGTGTGGACTTGTTAGGCCGAAGGGCCTGTTTCCACACTGTAAGCAATCTAACCTAATCTAATCTAAAAACATGGAGACAGAGCTGAGAAAGACAGCGGGGGAGAGAGATATGTATGAAAGGGGCAGGTCAGGACAGAAGAAAAGCTGAATAAGTGTTAATAAGAGCTAATAATAGGAAAGAATGGGTGAGCTGCAATTCATATCATGTGATAAAATGCCTAGGAACAGGTGAGAATGGGTGACAGTGCTAAGAGCAGCTGCTGTCATGACATGAACAGGTATAGGGTGAGTAACAGCACATGGAAGAACGGAATCAGGCTCTGACGTTATTGAATGCAATGTTGATTCCTAGAGGTTGCAGGGTCCCAACTGGAAAATTAGTTGTTTGTCTTTGAGCTTGCACTGAGGTTCACTGGAATACTGCAACAGGCCTACAAACAGACATGTTGGTGTGGGAACATGGTGGGGTTTGAAGCAGCAGACAACTGGAAGCTCGGGATCACTTTTGCGGACAGAGCATAGGTGTTATGCAACTCACTCACCCAGTGTGCATTTAGTCTCCCCCAACGTAGAGAAGACCCAGATTGTGAGCAGTGAATATAGTAGACTATATTGAGTAAACAGGTGAGGCAGCAATTTACTGAAAAGGTGTGGTGAGCGTGGAGTAAGGAGAAAGGTGTGCTGAGTAAACCAGAGGGTGTTACACCACCTACGATTGCATGGGAAGGTGCCGTGGGGGCGTGAGGAGATATTGGGAATGGACGAGGAGCGGACCAAAGTACCCCACAGAGAATGGTCTTTGCAGACTACTGACAAGGGAAGGGAGAGGACAGTGTGTCGAGTTGTGGCATCCCATTGAAGGAGACGGAAATAACAGTTAATAATCCCTTGGATACAGAGGCTCGTGGTTTGATGAGGACCAGGGAGACTGTATCATTGTTAAACCTGCAGAGTTTTGCAATAACTCCTGTTTTTGATTCACCAGAATGATACCTGGATACCAAAGCATAAACACCAGGGACAGGTTACACAAACTAGCATTGTACTGCATGGACATTTTAAAGTTAAGGGCCAATTTGATCAATGGTTTCAAGGCATAAAGAAGAATAGATAAACAGAAACCATGCCCCTAATTTGAGGAATCATTAAATTGGTGGGAGCAAACATTTTTGTCATCCCATGGCATTAAGGTGGAGAAAAAGTGGGTAATTGCATATCAGCCATGATTATGCTGAATGACAGGTTTGGGGGGCTGATTGGCTATTCCATTCCCCAATGAAAAGTGAGTTGATCCACAAACATTGGCAATAGGAGACAATACTTGGCTTATCCAGTTATTTCAGAATGGAGGGAGGAGTTAGGTAGAAAAATGACTGCCAAGAATAGTACACGACTCAGCACTAGATAGGTACATTGTCATCTGCATATCTCATGGGAACTTGCTGCTCTCCATATCATCCTAGTCCATTTTCACTGGAATGTGTACAGTATCTGGCTGAGATGGGACAGGATGGGGAGAGATGATAATCTGATTATTCAATAAAAGCCCAGTTGGCTGAATATACATTACTTACTGCCAGGCACGTTTTCCTTGAATGTGTTGCACTGGGGTTGTGTGTTGGTGAGATGTGAACATTATCATGTGTCTCCTCTAGTAGAAAGAAATACTGTATTCTGTGTATAGCAAGTCTAGATGGTGTAGGTGAAGGGGACATTCATGTGATACATTTCAAGCATCCAGATCAAGACCTCTCTACCTCCTCACCCTTTTTAAATAATTTGCAGGTGGTGAGTAATATTTACTCATCGCAAGTAGATCTCCAGCTCTGGTTTGTGGTGGCAGTAGACTTTCTATAAAATCACACCCTAAAAGTCTGTGAAATCTCAAATTAAAACATCAAATTTAATTCGGAGTGTGGGAGGCTAAGAAGGAAATTGCAGAGGTTCTTGCAGAGATTTTTTTCATCTTGAGGCAGTGGTACTTTCAAGATAATTTGGTATGAGATCGTATAAACAGAGCAGGAGCAAATGCCTAAAACATTGGTCACTGTGGCAGGCAATGAGGAGCATCACAAAGAAGGGAGAGAGAGCTTTCGAGGAGGAAATTGCAGTGTGCTTGGTGCTCAGGCAGCTGAAGAGAGTGTCTCCAGTAGTGCAGCACTGATACTCAGGGATCAGAAAACTTGATTTTGGAGGGATGCAGCACTGGCAGACCACGGTGGAGACTGAAAGGGGAAAAGCAATTGGAGAAGTCGTAGAGTAATACAGCATGGAAACAGGCCCTTTGGCCTGAACTGCTCAAGGCTGATTATCGTGCTCAGTCAGCTAGTTCCAATTGCCCGCAGGCTTATGGCCAAAACATAGCCTCTCCTGCTCCTCATATGCTGCCTGACCTGCTGTGCTTTTCCACAGCCACACTTTTTGAATCTGCCAGACAAATTGGTTGGGACAGGTACAATAGCAACATTTAAAAGACATTTGGAGAGATACATGGATGGGAAGGATTTTGAGGGATACAAACCAAATGCAGGCATGATAGTCAGCCTTGAGCAGTTCAGGCGAAAGGGCATGTTTCCATGCTGTATCACTCTGACTCCACCAATTGCCTTTCCCCTTTCAATCTCCAGAGTGGTCTGCCAGTGCTGGATCCCTCCAAAATCAAGTTTTCTGATCCCTGACGATCAGTGCTCCACCACTGGAGACTCTGTCTTCAGCTGCCTGAGCACCAAGCATAATGGAATTCCCCCCTTGAAAGCCCCCTCTTTCTTCTTTGTGATGCTCCTCATTGCCTGCCACAGTGACCAATGATTTAGGCATTTGCTCCCTGCTCCCATATCAAATTTTCTTGAAAACACCATTTGTTGTGGCAGAAAGCTGTTCAGTGAAGAGTTCTGGATTTGTGACCAAACAGCAATGACGAAAGGAGTCATACAGAGAACAGCATGGTACCCCTCACTCTGCCAGATAACAAGAGTCAAGGGTTGGCATGTGCTACCAAAGGATTTGGATTAAGCTTGCCTCGAATTATTTTAATTTTAAATAGAGGCACAAACACTTGAGGGAAGACTGAGGATTAAACCCCAATTTATACATTGGTTCAGGACAGGTTTGAGCTTCTATTAAAAATGGACTCATGACGTTGGTTCTGGATGACCCTGACATTTGTGAAGCAAAGCAATGGAGTCGGAATTTCTCACAGCTGCTGAAGACTGTGAAATAGACCCAGTGGGAGCTATTGATCGGTCCTCCTGACCCTCTGTCAGGCTGCTGAATTCTGAGAGTCTCTGATGAATCTGCAGAGTTGCTGGCCTCTAATTGCTGATAGATCAAGGCCCAACTCATCAGCCCATTACCCCCTGGACCAGAACCCCTGGCCAAATGAAGCTCACACTACAGCCAAGACCAGCTGAGTATGGATAGCAGCTTTTGGAACTGGCCAAACACTGGGCCCCGCCACATCCTTTCCAACTCAGCCTGGATTAACCTGAGTCCTTAAAAAATCTCAAAAACTCAAAGATATTTTAATAGACTGATGTTTTCACACAGAAACTGAAAAATTGTCAATGCCAATGACTGAAATTTAAAAGAAAGGGAAGTTGGAAATCACAGTCAGCACCTAAAAGTGTTGAAATAAATTCAGTCAGGCTTGGACGAATCTAACTGCTGAAATGTTAACCTCTTTCATCCCATTACTGCTCTATTAGTTAGACAGCCACTTAGAAATGGATCAGATGGATTAGAAATGAGAGAACAAGTTAATTGTTGTTTTAGGACCGTGAACTAGCTTACAGAGTATGAAACATTTCTACTGAAACAATCAGCATGAACTCTCCACCACCCCCAGGACAAGCACAGCACAGGGTTAGATAAAAGTAAATACAGTGCCCCCATCAAACACTCCCAGGACAGGTACAGCACAAGGTTAGTTACAGGTTTGTTTTTATTCAATCAGGCGATATAGGAGCCATTGGTTGGGGCCAGATCATGCTTTGTCAGTTTAGCAAGACTTCCCTATTTTTAAACACCATGCCCTTTGAAATTAAAGCTAACAGTCCATTTATCTTCCCAACTACCCACTGAACTTGGATGCATTTTGTGATTCAATCATGCACAAGGATCCCCAAATCCCTTTGTGCTGTAGTTTTCTGCAGTCTATTCCCACACAAATAATACTCAATTCCTCTATTCTTCCTGCCAAAAGTGCACAAACTCACATTTTCCTACCCTATATTCCACCTGCAAAGTTTTTGCCCATTTACTGAGTCTGCAGAAGGATATAGACAGGTTATCACACTCACTACTTACCTTCCCACCTATTTTTGTGTCATCCACAAACTTGCTGCTGGTACATTTACTTCCTTCATCCAAGTCAGTAATACAGATTATAAATAATTGCGGCCCAATTCCTGTAGCGCACTAGTTATAGGTTGCCATTATGAAAATGGCCCCCTTATACCAACTATCTTCTGTTAGTTAGCTAACCCTCTAACCAGGCAAATGTATTGCTCCCAACACCTCAGGCTCTGTTAATAGCCTTGTGTAGTAATTTACTGAATGCCTACATGCTACATTTACGGGCTCTCTTATCTATCCTGCTTGTTAGCTACTTCTTGAATGGCTGTAGCCCATCTGGTGAAGACAAACCAAAAGCTCCCTCTGACAGCCCCAAAACATAATGACATCTCAATCTCAGGAAAGTGCTTAGATCAGCTCGAGATCTTCTATCTCGACTATTTTAAGAAATGGACAAAACTCACCACAATTCTCTACCCTCGAGTTCATTATTACTAGGGGAGTTTTACTCATTAACAGGAGAGCTGCCTCATTTGGCAGCTGAAGCAATTCACTCCAATCACCAATGAAACATTACAATGGAGGACCGCACAGGAACGGGGAAGATCAATTAGTCTCAAATTAGTCTCAACCCATTAACAGATGCTAGCTGGCCTGCTCATAGTCCTATCTCTGGTTCTGTATGCCTTAATACCCTCACCTAACAAACATTTTCATCAGAGAGAGATCCAAATCTCCTTTCTGTGAATGATTGTTTTTGACATCCCTGCTACATGGGAACACCAGCACCTGCAAGTTTCCTTCCAAGCCATTCACCATCTTGACTTGGAAATATATTGCTGTGCCCCGTGGGTCAACCTACAACCTATGGACTGACATGGTTCAAAAAGTCAGTTCACCACCACCTTCAAGAACAACTAGGGACGGGCAATAAATTGACATCCACGTTCGATGAGTAAATAAAAGATACATATGCTCAAATTTTACT
The DNA here is from genome assembly GCF_047496795.1 of Chiloscyllium punctatum. Classification (NCBI taxonomy): domain Eukaryota; kingdom Metazoa; phylum Chordata; class Chondrichthyes; order Orectolobiformes; family Hemiscylliidae; genus Chiloscyllium; species Chiloscyllium punctatum. Next base: position 76,123,234 of record NC_092758.1, on the reverse strand, counting down.
ATACTTAACTTACCCCCACACATTTCTTTAGCAGAGGCAAGATTTTCCTGTTTGACAAACTGCTCTCATCATCATAAACACCTTCATAAAATCATCCTGTAACCATTGTCACACAAGGGAATCCAAATCAGATTTTTATGTATTGCAGTATTATACTTTCTCTGTATTGCTGATAACTAAATGGAACACAATGAATAATTTATTTATTGTCACTTGTATTTTAGCGAATAATAGTGGAGTGGCACAGTGGCTTAGCACTGCTGCCTCACAGCACCAGGATCCCCAGGTTCGATTCCAGCCTTGGGCAACTGTCTGTGTGGGAGTTTGTACATTCTCCCCATGGGTTTCCTCCGGGTGCTTCAGTTACCCCTACAGTCCAAAGATGTGCAGGTCAGGTGAATTGGCCATGCTAAATTGCCCATAGTGTTAGGTGCATTAGTCAGAGGGAAATGGGTCTGGGTGGGTTACTCTTCAGAGGGTCGGTGTGGACTATTGGGCCAAAAGGCCTGTTTCCATACTGTAGGGAACCTAATCTAATAAAGTAAAATACAATGAAATGATTCAACAGATGCCACAACCTGGTGCCATTTTGAATAGTTTCTGAGGGATACCTTATAGAGGTTTATAAAATCATGAAGGGCATGGGTAGGATAAATAGACAAAGTCTTTTCCCTGGGATAGGGGAAGTCGAGAATTAGAGGGCATAAGTTTAGGGTGAGAGGGGAAAGATATAAGAGACACCTGAGGGGCAACATTTTCACACAGAGGGTGGTGCATGAATGGAATGAGTTGCCAGGGGAGGCTGGTACAATTGCAACAATTAAAAGGCATCTGGACGGGTATATGAATAGGAAAGGTTTGGAGGGATATGGGCCAGGTGCGACTAGATTGGGTTAGGATATCTGGTCTGCACGGATGAGTTGGACCAAAGGATCTGTTTCCGTGCTGTACATCTCTATGACTCCATAACAATGAGGATAAAAGATATAATTGAAAGAGTTCTGAACTCTGAGCTGGCTTAGTAACATCATTGGTGTTCCCAACTCTCCTCAACCTGCTGCCAGACCCACCAACATAGGAGTTGCAACTCTTTAGGTGCCTTCTCTTCACCACTGGAGCCACTATGCCACTACTGATGTCAGAACCTACACAGGCCCCACAACCAGGAGACGGCAGTGGAGCCGGGGACTCTTTTACACCAGGATTCCCTGCTCCCGCCACCACAGCAGCTGCCTTGCCAACATCAGGAGTCCGGGTTCTGAGCCTACTGCAACCAGGAATCCCTAGCTCCCTGCCAGACCAAGCACTGCTACTGTCTCCCAAGAGTCCCAACTCTGGCTGCAATCCTCAGAGATGTTGCCTTGCTGGTGCCACCATCTTGAAAAGTCCACTGCCACCAATTGCTGGAGGAGCTTTGCCGCCAGCCACAAACACAGGGAAGGTGGCCTTGCTGCCAGTGCCACCTCCAGCCACCGTGAGGAGCCACATCCACCAATCCCCCTGAGCGCCAGGATTTGCCATCAATCCAGGCATGGTCCACTCTATTTGCCACACTGACTAATCCACAGCAAAAGGCTCCAAAGAAAAGAAATTGAAAGAAAAAAAAAAGAATCAAAATGGAAAAGCAAAAGAGAAATTAAAACAAGAAAGCATGTGGGAGTGGAGGAGTTCCAGACAAGAGACTGCACGCAGTCCTGCTACTCTGCTGCCATGTTGAATCTGCGACAATACCTCAGAAGAGTCACTTACTTCTTCCTCAGTGACACACACCATTTCTGTGCCCACGTTTGTCACCACGTGAGCTGAGTCTATGGTTTGAGAGAAGATCTGCAATAGGCTTCATATTTTGTAACTGAAGTAATTTATTAAGCACATTCCACGTTAAAAGCTTGAACTGATAAACAATTTTCTGTACATTTATAACAGTCTTTATGAACTGTCAAGACACACATACTTATTTCCACTGGAAAGTAGGCAGGGTTCAGAGGTTGCAAACATAATTACATGATATAATCATCGCATCCCAGCGCTTCCAGAGCATCAGTCGTACGGTCTCATAACAGGGTCCACAGCTGTGAGCAGTAAACATACTCGCAGAGTACAGCCAATGTCAAAACAGCTCCTTAATCCTCAGATCCTCGCATTCCTGCTACATGGTTCTGCAGCTGACAACTGAAAAAATTCCTTTGCAGTGACATACTGGGCACAGGACTTCAAAACAGGTCTTTAAATTAAAGCATTACAAAATATACATCTAAACACAAACAAGACACCATCTCTGTGTGACTGCACACCTTGTGTCTCAACCAGATAAAACACAAGCAGCTGCTCCCCTTTCTCAAAGGGAGAGATAGAGGAAATAAAACAGTACAGAATCTCAGCTTTGGCCATGACAATGTTATATCCTAGTTGCCAGTTTTCGATATACACAAACCATTGAGGCAATACTTACAGGTAACTGCTTGTGCAAAGATAATTACGTTAGTTGAGATGTCTTAAAACAAAGCTTTCACTTTTACAAAATGTGTGCTCCAGTAAATCATAACGTATGTTATTTTGAGGGCAATGGGAAAGAGGAGGAAATATTTTTAAATAATCTGAAGCTCGTCTTGCAGATGGGTAAAATACAAGGAAGGATATGGAATATATACAAAAACAAAGAAATTTAACAAATACTTGGGCTAAGAGCTGCACCTTGGACTACTTGGAAAAGCAGGAGATGGGAAGAGAGAAACAAGAACAACTGGTTATTAAATAATTTTGAATTCAAACTTGACTTTTGAGTCACAAATTAAAATTTCAACAGGCCCATTACACTTTTAAAAAAGGGGAAATCTTTTAAAGAAGCAGAGTAGCAATGTTAATGAACTGGAAATAAAATGCATTTTACTTTAAATCACAGTAGTGGCGTTGGTTCAAAAAGGGATTGGGACAGGGGCACAGCAATCTATGCATAAATACAAGCCTTTCACAGTTAGTGCAATATAGCCCTCCGTTAGTTCAAGAACATTTGGGAAAAGGAAACAAAATCCCATGAGAAGATTCAAATAGGTTACTATACAATCAACACACAATGTTATGTACAACTAGCTACATTCGACACAGCTCGAATTGCATGTAATCTTCATATATAAGCAGCTAACACTATTTACTGTTAGTTATATATATATTATTATATATATATGTAAAAAAGAAACCCCCCTTTTCAAAAAGCTTACATTTTAGGAATTCATTTGATGCACTGTTTCCTTGTCAAGAACGTGCATCCATTTGTAATCCGATTGAGAGACACAGAAAGACAACCAATGATAGGCCTCTTCCGAAATTTTGACAAAACGACGCTTCCTAATACATATCGAAGCTTTGAGAAATTCAGCTCGTTGTCCTACAACAATATGGCACCAAAACAAAGAAACAAACGCCCAACAAATGACTTCTTCATCCCCTTTCCTCAGGGTAAAAGTGCAAAGCGATACTGAATGAGCCAAATCCTTTCCTCTCCAAGATTTGGCAGCATTGCCCATTTAGAAGAATCCATTTCTGAAACACTTAGCTTTGGGAACCAGAGACTGCTCTTCACTGTACAGGGCATTGCAGGTGGCCAGGCTCCTTAAATGCAAGTTCTACTGTAAATGTCATTTCAGAGTTCTCTGAGGAAAGGAAATACAGGAACAAGGGGGAAAATAGTAAAGAAAGACAGAAGAGCGGAAGGTATGATGTACTATACTGATAGCTTGCTGGCTCTGATCTGTCCACGCCCACAGAAACCAGGTCACCACAACTAAACATGGCTCTTTGAGCATAGTCATCTTCAGGCTGTATGTAGCCAACATCCAGTAGTAATTCCAGCCCCTGTTGAGTAAAACAGAAATGCAGATTGTAAGAATTTGGGTTTGATTGGTCATCTCCTCTCTCAAAGCTTACTTCCCTTCCTCCGCAAAGGATAAAATCAAATTTGATATTCTAACACAACATTGAGCGAATGCAGCACTATCAGAGATGCCATCACTCAGCTAAGACAAGAAGTTGAGGTCCTGTCACCCTTTCAGGGGAAGTAAAGGGTCTCCTGGCAGTATTGTGCAGTCCAGCAAGTGAGTTCTGATGCCCTGTTATATCAATCAGTCGGTGATGTATAGACGTTATCTGGTTACTTTCACATTGCTGTTTGGTAGAGCTTGCATTCAACAAACTCCTTGTTTTTGCTACACTGCAACAATGACTATTCTTCAGAAAGTAATTTATTGGTTAGTAAACATTTTATAATGCCTTGAAGTTATGAAAGGCCCTGTATGAATTGCAAATCTTTCATTTCAAAAGAGAGTAATATATAAGGCCATCTGATCCTGCAAGCCGACTCTGCCATTTTATAACATTGCGGCTGCTCAATCTTAACTCGACATTTCCATGATATGCTTTCACCATCCTTTTTTTTTTGCCAAGTATCTATCCATCTCTGCCTTCTAAATATTCAAGGACACTGCTGCCAGCACATTTTCAAAATGAGTACGGCTCTCCTCCCCTTTTTAGGATCATAAAATCCCCACAATGTGTTAAGAGGCCATTCGGCCCATCAAGTCCGCAGCAACCCTTTGAAGAGCATCCCATCCTGACCAAGAGCCCCTCTCCCCATTAGCCTACATTTACCCTGGCTAACCAACCTCACTTGCACACCCCTGGACACCATGGGCAATTTAGCATGGCCAGCCCACCTAACCTGCACATCTTCAGGCTGTGGGAGGAAACCAAAGCATCTGGCAGAAGTCCCAGCAGACATTAGGGAGAATGTGCAAATTCTACACAGCTGGCCAAGGCTTGAATCCAATCTGGTTTTTATAATCGTCATCTCCTCAAAAATCCCACCCTTGATCCTACTGACCTCTATCACCAGTCTCACCTTCCTTTCCAAAGTTGTCTGGGTGGGATGCTCTTCCCACAGCTCACAGGAAGATCAGAAAGAGAAAAAAGGACAAAAACTACAAGAGGCGAGTCTCTGGTTGGGTGTGAGGGGAGATCAGAGAAGAAATAAAGTAAATTGCAGTGTCGGGGACTAGGACAGAGGTGCCTACAGACAGCTATTAAATGTAGTACAGAGGAACCTCAATTATCCAGCATTCGATTATCCAAATATTGGATTATCCAGCAAGATCGCAAGGTGCCGATGCTCGGTTAAACTGTTATCCGACAATTGATTAACTGAATGGAAATACTGCCCACCCGTGTCCTTCGGATAATCGAGGTTCAAAGTTTGTGCGAAGATTTGTTGCTCGGGTGCTTGTTGTTGTGGTTCTGTTCGCCGAGCTGGGAATTTGTGTTGCAGACGTTTCGTCCCGTCTAGGTGACATCCTCAGTGCTTGGGAGCCTCCTGTGAAGTGCTTCTGTGATCTTTCCTCCAGCATTTATAGTGGTTTGTCTCTGCCGCTTCCAGTTGTCAGTTCCAGCTGTCCGCTGCAGTAGTCGATATATTGGGTCCAGGTCGATGTGCTTATTGATTGAATCTGTGGATGAGTGCCATGCCTCTAGGAATTCTGTTTGGCTTGTCCTATAATAGTAGTAGTACAAAATCCCATGCAAGGACTGCACAAAACACTACATAGGGCAAACAGGAAGACAGCTAACAGTCCACATCCATGAACACCAACTAGCCACGAAACGACACGACCAGCTATCCTTAGTAGCCACACACGCAGATGACAAGCAACATGAGTTCGACTGGGACAACACTACTATTTTAGGACAAGCCAAACAGAGAACAGCCAGAGAATTCCTAGAGACATGGCACTCATCCACAGATTCAATCAATAAGCACATCGACCTGGACCCAATATACTGACCACAGCAATGGACAGCTGGAACTGACAACCGGAAGCAGCAGAGACAAACCACTATAAATGCCGGAGGAAAGATCACAGAAGCGCTTCACAGGAGGCTCCCAAGCACTGAGGATGTCACCTAGACAGGGGACAAAACATCTGCAACACAAATTCCCAGCTCGGCGAACAGAACCGCAACAATCGAGGTTCCTCTGTATCGAGATAGAGGTGGTTTCAGCTTTATACAGAATGAAGCTTTGTGCTGATAGTCCTTTCAGACCATCAGCTTCATACTTTTGACTTACATTGATTCTGGATTAGACAATGTCTCATGTTTAAAGTTGGCATCTTTGCTTTCAAAGCCCTCCACAGCCTTGGCCACTGCCAATTCTAATCTCCAGTCAAACAACCCTGTTATCCCAGTGCTCCTAAAAATCTGGCCCCCATTATTCTGATTTTAATTGTTTCCTCTTTTACTGTTGGAACCACGACCATCCAAGCAGCTGGACAGTATTCAATCACACTACTGACTTATGCATTGCAGGTAGTGGTCAGGCTTTATTGCAAAATTCCTGGTTTCTGACCTCATCTTGTAGCCACGGCATTTATATGGCCGAGTTCAGTAAACTCTTTTCTCTCTTCTCCATCCCTACCAAAGGCTGGAAATGGTGGTTTTAGTGATGGTAATTATATTGAATGTTGAAGGGAAATGGTGATGTTCTTTCTTGTTAGTGGTAGTTACAGCTTGCCCACTCTAGTAGCAAGAAACATGTGTGCCACACATCAGCCCGAGTGTTGCTGGGGTCTTAATGCAACTTGAATATTGTGCAATCAGTAAACTGATCTTATGGAGGGAAGGTCATTGATGAAGCAGCTGAAAATGGTTGGACCTCTGGCACTCCTGCAGAAATATCGTGGAGTGAGATGACTAACCTCCAACAGCGACCACCGTCTTATGTGCCAGGTAGGACTCCAACCAGCAGACAGTTCACCCCCTTGACTTACTAAGACATTTTGATGCCATACTCTGTCAAATAGGGCCCTGATGTTAAGGGCTGTCACTCATACCATCCCCCCCCCTCCCCCCACCCCTAGAGTTCACACTGTGCACCCAGCTGCTTCAAATAGTCACTATTAATGCATGAGGCTCATAAATGAGGCACTCTTTGCAAGAGCCAAGATTTCTTTTTCAGGTCTCCTAATATGTCAGAAATGCCATTTTCCAAAATGCTGGTTTCCTAATTGATAACTTTGATGTTTAGGCCTTTTAGCAGTTTCTGACCCAAATGGATGAGTATTAGTCCGACTGGGACCATTGAAACAGGAGCAAATGATACTTGTATGAGAATATCAAACTGCTCTCAAGGTTTTCTTTTAAAAAAAATTCATCTCAGAACTGAGTGAACAAAGAGCCTTTCTGTGAGCTGACAAATGAAACCCTGTGTAGTTTCACACCTTCACCATTCTCAAATACAGCTGCCACCAACACTGACATCCCTCATTCACAGCACTGGAAACTGTGCACAATACAAAACCACAAAATGTTACATCCTCTCCTCCAGGTGTATCTCTTTATAAATTCATGGTTTGAGAACTCCCTATTAGTTCAGCTGGCAAGTGTCTGACCTGGTAATGAACTGCAGAGAGTTAAAAAGACCCCAAGCCCTTTTGTAGGACCATGGCCAGGACAGCAGTGGGGATGTCTCAGCCTGTTTGCTCATACTAGGAACACATGGGAAAAATGTAGAATTCGACCAAGTGTTCAGACATTCAGGAACTCCTGAAAATAGACAAACAGGATACCTCAATATTGTAAAACTTACACACATTCAGAATATCAGCTTTCATTCATAACCATTAGCCCAACAACAGAAAGGGTGATAATAATTACATGCCAAAGTTCCAGCACCATCCTGATCACACCATACCAACAAATGCCCACTCAAGGCTTCAGTGCCCAATCCATGCTGACACTCCAGTGCAGCACAGAAGGAATACTGCACAGTCACCAATACAGTCTTTCAGTGGAGATGATGAACAGAGGTTCTGACTGTATCCTCAGGTAAATGAGAAAGATCTGATTAAACTTTGTGGCCTCTTTGGCCAATGCTGTGGAAACAAATGATCCTATCATTATCTTAATGCTTCTTATGGAAGCTTACAGCTTGCCATATGGTTTCCACACTTCCTACAGGGCAGTCATTGTTTTAGTGCAAGAAATAAATCATCTAACCTGTAAACATCAAGAACCCCAAGACTGCAGTTATGCTGACAAAGTTATTTTAGTGGATGTTGGCTGAAGGATAAATATCAGGCGGAACACTGGGGAATAACTCCCCCTTTCCTCCCTCTAGCTGTGTCATTGGAATCTCTTCTCTGCACCCGAGAAGCCAAATGGGGTCTTAGTTTATTACCTCTTCCACACACAGCATGTCCTGACAGTGCGGCATACCCTCAAGCACTGTGACATTTATAGATTAGGTTAGATTAGATTACTTACAGTGTGGAAACAGGCCCTTCGGCCCAACAAGTCCACACCCCGCCCCGCCGAAGCGTAACCCACCCATACCCCTAACCTGACACTACGGGCAATTTAGCATGGCCAATTCACCTGACCTGCACATCTTTGGACTGTGGGAGGAAACCGGAGCACCCGGAGGAAACCCACGCAGACACGGGGAGAATGAGCAAACTCCACACAGTCGCCTGAGGCAGGAATTGAACCCGGGTCTCTGGCGCTGAGAGGCAGCAGTGCTAACCACTGTGCCACGGTGCCACCCACTGTGCTGGAGTGTCATCTTAGATCATGTGGTCAAGTCTGTAAAGAGGATCTTGAGCCCACAATGCTCTGCCTCAGAGGGGAGTGTGCTACCACTAACTCTCACTTAGCAGTAAATGAAAAGATATTAAGATAAAATCAAGATTAAGTGGCTTCTTTGCTACCTTTCACCTACACAGTAGGGACGTCATTTTTTGATCCAGTGATATTGCAAATCATCTAATATTCTGAACAGAGACTTCACTGCTATTTTCTGAAGCAAACCTGTGCAGATTCAGCTTCAGTTAACTGCCCTTGTCTCAGAAACTAAGACAGAGCCAACTGCACTCATTAACATGGCTCCAAGTGCAACTTTTGAGAGAGGAGGGCTTTGCAAAATCATGAAATCAGACAGAAATCATCCCCCCCAGTAGAATTAACAAGTCTATGGTAACACCGCAGACACAGCATGTACTATCTGCACACTGTTAGCAGACAAGCCCAACCCTCTCCTTCCCCACTAATGAATGCAACTGTTAAGTTTATGCCATAATGGCCAGACTGGCATTAGATCAGCTTTGAAGATGATGTGATGGAAAATGGAGTCATTTATTGCTGGCTATGAAATTCTACACTAAAAGATCAAAGTTAAGATGCAAGGTGGGATAAGAACTACATTTCTGTAGGCCTATGATAAAATAATGCCGTTTACTATTATTTTTATTGGCCATGCTCTATTCTTTGAACTTATTTTTGGCTGGTAATTAATTGGGCAAGAATCCATCCCAACAGTCTGTACTCAAAAGGAAAGAAAATACTGTCCCAGTGTTTCAGCATAGACTTCAAAATAAATTGAAATTGATAAGGGATCAGATGAGTAACGTCTTCATTCCTGAAAATTGAAGTACCCACTAAAACACCACAGGAATGGACTGAATCAGTCAGTATTGTGCTCCAAGGGATAATTCGCTGCAAAGAACGATCTTGTTTTAAACAGCACTGTGCTGTTTACTTGAACACAACAGAAGATGTCATGTGGAGTTCATTTACATCCAGAAACCCACATTAAAAGAAAACGCACTCCCTAGCGATGACAGGATGGCATGCCATCCTGTCAATGTGAATGGTAAATCTTCCTTAATCTTTGCACTTGCCACAAGCAGCAGAAGATGGCTCAATTAGAGAACTTGTGTGGCTCAAATCTTTGTGTGAATGCTTCAAAAGTTTCATTTCTCACAAACGTATGTTAATTTTGGAAGCGTAGCAAGATGAAACCCCCCTTAAACAAGAAGGCTTACATTGTCTACATTTCAAGAGAAACTGTTATACCATCTTTCCAAAAATAGATAGGATGAGCTTGAAATTGATTGCCCTGCTTGAAGCTTGGGTTTGGTGTGTCAGGCGCATTCACACTTCATAAGTTGTGGTCATCGATTTCCAACTTGCCCTACAAGCACCAAACGTGAAGCAGCAGACAAAAAACCAAGTTGCTACTGCAGACAGATGACCTGAAGACCATTAAATACCTCAAGTCATTGACTTAGATCTTGAACTGAGGCTTATTATAAAGCAAAGGGAGCACATAGAAAACAGTAGTTAAGAAAAGTAATTTTAAAAGTAGTGAGAATGCAGTAGTTGGTTACAATGCAGGGCATCTCCGAAACCTTACAATGGATGGGGGTTCCATAACCAACAGCTGCTAGCAAGCTGTCTTCTCTGGGTAGCGAAAACTCCAGATGTGAGAAAATTACTGGAGGGTAGTGCTTTATCGGATGGCTTTACAAAAGATGATCTACAAAATTTTGCATTAGGCTTCAGGTTAGATTTCTGCATTGCCAAGCTCACTCCATGATAATGTGACGCGACTGGATCATCATGTAAACCACCTCTCCAGATGAAGTGTACACGTAGAAGATCCTGTAATGCTGGATGCATCAAAAGATGCAACTATGAACCAACACAAGGTGGAGGAAAACCAGAAGAGAAAACAAACAAGGACAGTGAAACTTTGACCTAAGCAGTGACTCCATGAATATGAGCTGCACAAGGCTGTCGCCTGTAACTTGAATGAATTGAAGTAATGTAGCCAACTTGACTCGTCTTTGACGAGTCTACTGGAGAATCTGATAACTACCTAGGAGATCCCACTAAATATTCTGGGGCTACAAATTAGAACATAGAGAATTTCTGTCAACCTCTTCCAGTTCCATAACCTGAGATCCTCGCATTTATCCAACATGAGCATTTTGGGCATCCCAGGAAAGCGTGACTTCAGCTGCCTCGGCACTAAGCTCTGATATTGCTATCCTAAACCTCTTCATCCTCAAAAGATAAAACCTAGCTCTTGAACTCACATTTGAGGCACCAATCTGCCACAATATCTCCTTATGTGGCTCAATATCCAATTTTAATTTGGCAACACTCCCATGAAGCACTCTGGGCAGGTTTACCATGTTTCAGGCATTACAAAAGTGGAAGTAATCCTGTCACTGCAAAAGGCAGACAGCCAACTGAAAACACAATAGGTGTGCATGACCCTGCCTCTTAATAGAACATGCAGTCTGTAGGAGTAAATTACTGTAGATGCTGGAACTTGTACTCAAAACATGAGCTTGCTCGCTCTTCATGGATGCTGTCTGACCTGCTGTGATCTCCAGTATTTGTTGTATTCAGAACATGCAGTCTGCCTGAAATACTGTTGCAAATTATGCTGACATTTGGAAAGAAGACCAAGTTGCTTGTGGGTTGAGTCTGTTACCATTAGAAATAGGCTCAGATGCCAGGTTGAAATTGATACGACAACACACTGCACTTGGAGAAACGAGTGAAGTTTGATTTGGTGCAGTTTTGAAGCTCAAGAATGTTTTGCTGCTCATTTTGCCCATGAAATGACAAGTGGGACAAATCTTCAGTGGAAACAGTAACAGTCCTAAACAATGGCAATGATAATTTGGTGCTTCAATGTCTATAATCCACTGCAAAGTTGGGAGGACTCATACTGATGACATCAGAGCAAATTAAAATATCAAAGGGAAAGGTCAGATACTGAAGAACAGTTTGTCCTTTTCAATTCCTTTTCCCTGGTTTGCAGAATGTTGAATCAGCTTTGTCTATTGCCAGTGTGCAGGACGTCAAGAATGAATAAAAGTAATTTTTTTTCATTAAAAGGCACAATATGTTCTTGTACAGTCCTATGTCTACAGTGTATTGTTTTCATTGGAGGCACCACAAAATAAGAGTGTGATGATTTTGAACACGTACTGTACAAACAACTGCAAATGAGCAAAGCATCTGCAATAAAGACGTATTCTGCACTGAATGGTGTTGAATTGAACATCCACGACAGGCATGCAACCACATTTGCCCTCCATGACAGAGAAAAGCACAACCATATATCAATCTCCAAAACTCATCACAACCAATGGCTCTTCAATTTAGTCAGTGCAGTGTTCAAAACTACAATTTGGAGCATCAAATGAGCTAATGAACTTCACTAAATTCTGATCAATTACATTTCCTGAGGTTCTTTGATTTATTAACCAGTTTAGTAGAAAAACTACTTGTAGTTGGAGAGATCAAAAGTCAAGACCCCTTATATCCAGCAAATCAGCCACACCTGCCTTCCCACATCTTCTACACATACAAGTCAGGAGAGTGATGCAATACTCTCCATATATCTGCATGAGTGCAACTCCAAAAACACACTGACACTATCCAGGATAAAGCTTGATTAGCACAACATCCACATTTACTCTCCTGACCTCAGTATCAGCAGCATGCACCATTTATAAGATGCACTGCAGAAAATCTCCAAACATCCTTCAACCGCACCTTCCTAATATACAACCACTTCTATCCAGAAGAATAAGGGCAGCAGACATGTGAATACCACAACCTGCAAGCTCCCCTCCAAGGCACTCTCTATCCTGTCTTGGAAATATATTGCCATTCTGTCAGTGTCATTAGGTAAAAATCCTGAAATTCCTCCCTAATGGCATTGTGGGTCTACCTACAGCACATGGACTGCAGTGGTTCAACAGGCAGCTCACCGCCATCTGCAGGGGTAAGTGGGACAGGGAGTAAATGCTCCCTCATCCAGCAAACTCACATCCCATGAATGAATTTTTAAAAAGTGTTTTCCCTGTTAAAGCACAATTTAGGAGTGCCAGAGTAAAAGGTTAAAACAGCCAGGTTATCATATGGGAACAATTTTAATCAGGTTACAGCAATGAAAATGAATTCAACAGCAAAGAATGAAGAATTTGTTCCAGGCCAAAAGCTGTCAAAAAGTATATTCCAAACTACATATTACTTTCTTTGACGGCTAAAGGCGAGCAGCAAATGCAGTCAGTAGTGCTGAGCTGTGACTGCTAAAATTGAAGTTTCACTTTCTATGAAAACGTTTTTTGACTGCAACCATAGCCCATATCAGTTTCTGCTGGAATGCAATGCACTGTACATATTACCACCCATATCTTTACCCAGATTAAGACTCATCTGACCAAAGAAAAAGCCATCGGTTCAACTTGCTCCACTGGAAGCATACATTTGACAGCTCATTTAGTAAGAGTGGCCTTGAAGTACAGAGCGAATTGAAGTATGTTGGATGTTAGTCAAGTGGGGAGCAATCAACCAGATTCCATTCCTCATCATTATCCAGCTAATGCTTCCTGAAGTATCTGCAAGGAAACCAGACTCACCTACCCATTAACTTTCACAGTTGGCGCTCACAAAGAATGGTCAACTTTGACAGGCTCACCAGGGCTTTTGGATCTGTATGCTAGCACTGATAATAGGAAGGCTGATAAGCTTACATGCAAGATGGACAAGGAAACTTAGTGGATATATTATGCGGTCCTATGAAATGTGCTTGGCAAACTCCATGGCAGTTTACGTATGTGCAACGACAGAAGCCTTTTGTGGAACAGTTCTAAATTCTATGATTGTAACTTTTGATTTCAAATCTGTTTTTAGTTTTGTCAATCACAGAGGTACTACATTATAGCCAGTGTTTAGGGACATGTTTGTCATCTAAAACAAGAAAGAAATTTTAAAATATCCTTTACACCAAAATTCAGCTTGATTTGTGGAGATAAGTGTTGACTTCTTTAAATGCTCATGTCCAATTAAACTGAAGTTGTTTTGATGTATTAATTTACATCCCTTTACAATGCTGCTTATGAACAGGTTTGTGGCAATATCTTGGAAGGTGGCTAGTGCTTTGCATGGAGATGTAATGGATTCAGTTGGCTTTAATAGTTCTTATATCCCATGTGAATAGAGAATGTTCCACAAACCCTTGGTTAAGTTGCAATCGTATCCTTTCATTGCCAGGTCTTGCATTCACTTCCAGTGTGCGCCCCTACAGGATTGTAAGGCTATACTGAGGGGTTTGGTATGTACATCTATATACACTAAAACACAAGTCATCTCAGGCTGCTTGTATTCCAGGCTGTTTCGGGCTTTTTCATAAGTTATTATTTTCAATACAGAAATCTAGAGGGGAGAAGGGACAAAATTGAGAGTGCCACAATTTGAAGTTTGGAGTTAATTGATCACATATGACAAAGCAGTAACTGAGTAGACTGGCATGTTCTAAAGACACAAAAAGTGAAAGAACACAACTGAAAGAACACAAAAGACAGACACCGGACACATGAGCTGATACGAGGAACAGATTACTGAACTACAGCTAGGATATGTAAGGAAGTGTCTTAATTGCTAATCTGTTATAGAGGTCTCTGATCTCTGAGAATAAGGTTAACATGGTGGCCTTCATGTGAATTTGAGAGATTTCTGTCCAGTGAAGGTGTGGATGAAGATACGACCAGGACAATATAACGTTCATCCGCTTTGGACCTGGACTGCCAATCACTAGCATCGATGCAGATAGCACTCAAGAGCACAGGCAGGCCAGATCTGAGATTCAAGACCCAGAAGGTTCATCTGGTAGAACAGGAGCTGGGGGAGCGCTGTCAGAACGTGGTGTAGAAGGAGGAAGATTAGGTGATACAGGTACCGTTCTTTAGGGATGGTTTCACATTTACTTTGAAAATACAGCAAATTATGGAGGAAAGAGCATACTGTTGGCTTGAGCATGTGACATTCGGTTTCACTTGGGCTGGAGGAATATCGATATTTTATGGTGACCCATTTCCCAAAACAGCTCTCTCCTGATCAAAGATTCTAAAGAAAGAAATAAAGCGCAAGCCTGGAAATACCAAATCATGTCAGGCATATAAGCAACAAGAAATACATTACCACTCTAGAACTATGCTCCACACGCTAAACTCCATCAATAAACACATCGACTTACATTCTATCTATCTTTCCTTGAAAAAAAAAGGACCGGAAATGACATCACCTACCTTAAGAAACCAAGACCTATAAATAGAGAGGCGGGATATACCACCAGCGCTTCACCAGAGACTGTCTCTGATGATGTTACCTAGTATGGTGACGAAACATCTGAAAACAAACCTTAAAACCCAGCGAATTAACTTATAGATTTAACACTAAAACAGACTAAAAGGATAAAAATCCAATACAAAATGAACTTGGATTGTTTTCAAGGGCCGTCTCTCCATTTCACATTAAATTGACATCTCTTTCAGGAGGAGAGGGCTGGCTGGCACAGAAAGAGGAAACGTTACAGTAATGTATAAGATTTTTATTTTTGCAGACTGGAGTTGAAGTGTGCTGTTGGACAGAATAAAGAGCATCCACAATGAATCTGAGCCATGCCGCATTGACTAGATGCCTGAAGTAGCTCCTGAAGTGTTTTGTTTAGCCTTAATGGGCACAAAATAATATCATCTGAAATAAGTCACTAAAAGTCAGGATCTTTCTGCAGCACAGAGCTCATCAAAAACCCCAAAGGTGAAAATTTGGTTTCTGTCCTAGAATTGTCTTATTTCAGCAATTCTGCATTTAAGTCATACCAGTAATTCATTAGGAACAAGAACTTATGGTGTACAGCAGCCAAGCTCACTGGGAATGCAGCTGAACAACTTAGCCAAGCTGCGAGACCTTCTGCAGCTTCTGCTAATATGGGTTAGTTGATTTCAGGTCTCTGAAGATGAGTTACACAGGTAGTCAATCATCCCTCAAAACTCAAGCAATGTATACTGCTGGTTCATACTGCTTTGGGAACTTAGGGAAATCTTATAGAATGGACTGCCTTCACTGAGCAGTAAATGTAACCAAGACAGCTTCCTTTTTGGAACTCCAGGGCCTGTATTGAAACCTTAAAAGCTTTCTGACAAGATATATAGCAAACATGCCTGTAAAATCAGTGAGATCCAGAACACCTCTAATTTCACTTGTATTGCTTGTCAGCATTTCTGTTTAAAGCTACTCTGCTGCAAGAAAAGCTCCAAGTTGTAATTGTACTAAGATCACAAGAGGCAGGAAGTAGAGATTTACTGCTGTGGATACACTTTTAGGGCAACTTCAAGCAGCAAGTATTCTGTACCATCCATCACTCAAATCACACAAGCTTACAACTGGTTAATCAACATCTCTCAACTGACGTTAATCTGCTCATTCACACAGTAAACCAGCCCCCATGTTACTCACTGTAATTCTATCAATGTTATTGCAAATTCTCTCACACTTATTGATCCATGCTTGCATTAACTCCTCTCCTATAGCACCCTATGTTACTGATTCTATGCCTACTGATGTGATTCCAACTCCTTCACTATCACTGAATAACTACTTTTCCTCAGCAGTGCCTTATCGACTGTACCTCTACCTGATGTAATTCCAGATCCTCCCACTGTCATTTAAGAACTCCTCTTGCACTCAGCACTCTTACTAATATCGTCCAACTCCCTCACAGTGTTGCTCAGCAATCACTCTCCACAGTAGCCCTTACACAAACAGGGTCCGGTTACAGAGCAGTACTTGATGAAGTTGGGTTCTGGTCAGCAAAAAAAAGAGGATGTTTGGTTAACATGGATTAGTTAAAATGTGAACTCAGCAGCACCTGCTCCAGGTAGTGGCCACGTATCCCGTTATCTGGAGATGTAAGTGTACGTCCTCGATGGAGAGCGTGTTTCATTCTGGTTACTTGATGGCACATTCAGGAAATCCCAGATCAGAATGGTATCATCATGGGAACTACTGATGATCTGAAACTCATCGAACTGCAGTCGAAATACCCGGCCAGAGTGCTCCTGCAAATCAAACATTGGGACAAAGACATATGAACGTACAGTAGCTTTCACTATTGGAATCTAAAGAGATTTCTCTCATGCAGTATGTGCCTACTTAGGGATATTGTACTGAAACAAGACTATCTTCTACTTAACATGCAACTGATATTTTGCACTTGCTACAATATGGTTGACACTTAACTGTTGTCAAGGAATATGGAACAACTTTGTCAGTGAAATCCACACCTCATGAACAAATTAACAAACAAGAAACCTTTCAAAACATTTTTATGGTGAGAACATACAGCTGAAAACATTTATTGTTGATAAAAGGCACGTTTTGTCAAAGCATTTCCTCTTGAACTCATCAGGACATTAAATTTAAACTAAACCTAGCAGTTAACGGTCATCTGCATTAATGGATGTGCTCTCCATGGTACGTCTCTTCCAGAGCTCACTTGTCAACCGAGCAAGCACTCTTCTTTCATACAATAAATTGGTATTTCTTCAGAAAAGTACTGATGAAAGCAAGATGAAAACTTTGGATTTTTTTTTCAGCATACTCTAGTTCTGTACTACAGAATCACTATTTGATAATGTTATTTGATAATGTAATTTGATAACGATTATGTTGCCCACATGACCTGTTTAAGGGATATAGCCTGCAAGCCTCTGGAATTTTAAATCTTACTGCACAGAAGGTGACAATGCAGATATCTGAGCTTATCTAGTTTTGCCCCTCTCTCCTGCTGTTTCCCTATCACATTGCAAATTTTCCAACTTCAACTATCTATCCAATGCCCTTTTCAAGTTACTGCTCCATTACCCTTTCAAATGATGCACTCCAGATTATAACATCACTGTTCTAACAACTCTCTGCACCAGATTCTTTTGCCCATCGCTACAAACTTGTTTCCTGTGATTATCAGATTAGCAATGATCTCACTGAATGGCAGAGCATGGGCTGAATGGTCTACTTCAGCTCCAAAAGCTTATGGTCTTATGATTGGTGAGAAGGGTGCTAACCAGTATGAGGTTTCTGACAGACATAGTTCTCCTAATAGGCAAAAGTGATTACTGCAGATGCTGGAGATCAGAGTCAAGATTAGCATGGTGCTGGAAAAGGTCCAATGAAGGGCTTTTGCCCGAAAGGTCGATTTTCCTGCTCCTCGGATGCTGCCTGACCTGCTGTGCTGTTCCAGCACCACTCTAATCTTGACATAGTTCTCCTAATGACAACCCCAAGCCTGATGTCTCCTCTGGTTTAATTGGATGGGTAAGTGAATGGGCAATAGTTTAAAGGTCGAGGGGATTGGGGTCCTGATAAAAGGGCAGACAAAGTGACACAGTGGAGTAGTATGTGAAGCCTCTCTGCTCAAGCATACTTGCTCAAATAATCACATGCAGCCACAGCAACCCATGTTGTAGGCAAAAAACAGTAAGCTTCAAAACTTTCTGCTGTGCTTTTCTTGAGTAATGATGGGTTATCTACATCTTTCCAAAGCTATAGAGACTTTGGCACAAAGCAGACTGTCATCTTCCAGCCAGCAATCAATTTACTTAGAATGTTCCAACTTAGTCTTTAACCTGTCAACGTGGTTATAACATTGAGAAAAAAAGCAATCATAACTTTCAGCAACTCTGTTTTACAAGATGATCATTGAAAACTGTAAGCTTTTGTTTACAACTCTGAACTGCATCTATACTTTCATCCACAAAAATAAATTATCTTGATGAGTGGTGGAAGAATGGGCCACGGTTAAATGGTTACTAGACATTTCTCTTTTGCTGCTGGGTTTTGAGACTTAAATTGAGCCCACACTGAAGGAATGGAAACTGCTTTGCTCAGCATTGTGTGACAGCCTTGCATGATATAGGTAGTCAGTCAAAGCCGCGATAGACATGTATCTATCAGCTGAATTTATCTCTAATTCACACATTAAACAAACAATTTTGCTCTGAACTAATAGGATGGCTATTGATGCAGAGTCAAGTAGTATAGAGCTGAAAAAGACCTGATGAAAAGCTTATTCTCAAAACGACAACTCTTCTGCTCCTCAGATGCTGTCTGACCAGCTGTGCTTTTCCAGCACCACACTCCAGCATCAGCAGTCCTCACTTTCTCCCAGCCAGAGATGCACCAAACTTGGTGCATTGGGGTACTAATCTATAACTGGATGGAGATATTTTGCTGGAGTAATGGAGAAGGACCTTTACACACATGTAACTTTATGATAACTTATTTGGATCAAGAATGGAGACACAAATGAACATGCAAAACTGTGGATTACTTATTATTTCTGTGACTTCCTTAACAACACAGCAAATTTAGAACAAACAATACAGCGCAATACAGACCCTTCGGCCTTCAATGTTATGCAGACTTGCGAAACTGATCTGAAGCCCATCTAACCAACTCTATTCCATCATCATCCATATATTTATCCAATTACCATTTAAATGTTCTTAAAGTTGGTGAGTCTAATACTGCTGCAGACAGGGTATTCCACATTCTTCCTACTCGGAGTAAATTTATACAGTGAATCCATAGAATCGCTACAGAGTGGAAACAGGCCCTTTGGCCCAACAATTCCACAATGACCCTCCGAAGAGTAACCCACCCAGGCCCATTCCCCTACCCTACTACTCTAAATTTTACCCCGACTAATGCACCTAACCTACACATCCCTGAACATTATGGGCAATGTTGTTTGGCTAATTCACCTATCCTGCACATCTTTGGATTGTGGAAGGAAACCGGAGCACCCGGAGGGAACCCACAATCAGGCAGTAAAACATTAAAGTACAGCCAATCCTTGCATACCCTTGTAGACATTTGTTAGCAAAGATGGGCATTAGAAATGTGCATCTCCTAACTTAAACACAGTTTTAGTCTGCTCCTATTCATAGGGGTGCAATTAACCCCCAGTTATTATCCAACACTTGTAGACAATGAATATGAATTAACAAGATAGACTTGAGAGTCCTCTTGTAGTGCACTGGTAATGTCCCTGCCCTGTACCAGGGAGGCCCAGGTTTAACTTCCACCTGCTTAAGAGGTGTGTAATGACATCTCTGAATAGGTTGATTCGAGAAACAGGTTAATTAAAAAGAGAAAGAGACTTGGAAAGTTCCAGGTTGTGCTCTCATTTCTGTGGTAATGGCATTAAGATCACATAAGATCAGTACATTTAGATAAGTTTATCTGGCAGCTTATTGGTCTCTTGCACTGCTTTTTGTTTTTGTTTGTAAACAGAATTCAAGTTTTCAAACAGCCTCACAGTGGTGGGGTTCAAACTCCAAATTCTCTGCTCCAAGTCTCTGGATTACGAGTTCAACATCATAAAGTACTGAACTACCTTATGTATAACTACACTGCACAAAACTGCCATTGAACAGGACACCATTCAGCCCCTTTGTGCCAGACCAATTCATGAATCATCGATCCCAATGCCTCACTCTTACCCGAAAGCCATGAAAATCTTTCTTTACTAACCCCTTGTTGAAAATCATTGTTGAAGTTGCTTCCATCACCCTTTTAGGCAGTGCATTCCAGATCACTATTTACTATATCAAACATACACAGTTCAATAACTCTATTAAAAATTACTTTCCATTTATGAGTCAACATAGACAGTTCAGTACACCCTTTCCCACTGAAGAAATACTGTTAGACTAGCAACGCTGAAGTGCAGATACATACCACCAAAGTACGTAGACATAAAGTACTTGCAGGGGCTCGAGGATCAAGAGCAGCTTGCAAGTCCCATACTTTGATTTTGCTGGAGGGAGAAAGGAAGACAATCATATACATTTTCACGTAAAATTATTATTCAGCCTGGAAAACATTGAGCTATGAAGGGTAAATTTAAACCACAATGCATTGTGGATGGCAACATTTTAATCCGGACAACTGTGCAGGCACATACCTACTCTTTAACACAGTAGTAGGGCCTGTGAGTGATGAATGTTTGCCATTATTGTAAGCACAACATTAAATGTCAGCCATGGTCCCATGAGTCAAAAGGTCACAGGTCGAATACTACTCCAGAAAATCTAGGCCGATGCTTTCAGAGGTATCAGACCTTGAAAGGAACAAGATCACAACACCCCTCTTAGGTGAGTGCAAAAGATCTCATTGCACCACTACATGAGTATTAGAGCAGTTCTCCTCAGACTCCTGGACAACATTTATCCAACAATCCGTGGCACCAAAACAGATTAGCTCATCATATAAATCACTGCCATCTGTATACAATTTCAACATGAAAGATGCTAAATAAAATTTTAAGTTCTTGTTTAAGAGTTTGGTTCTGGGAAGCTTCAAGGCATATATTACAATGCAGAAGTCCTGAAAAAAATTATATAATAGTGGGTAAGGGTTTTAAAGGGCTGTGGAAACAGGGTCCACACATAAGGATTAGGTAATTGGTATACCTCTTCTGCACAATGTGGAGAGAATATTTTGAGATTTATGTGCAATTCATGTAAAAGTGATTCTCAGAGAAATAGAGAGTTATAAAACTCCATCATAAACCCTGTCTGCTTAACTCTTTGCCATCTTTTTGAGTATTTGAAATAGATAGTTAAAACTATACCAAACATGATACCAAATAATTAGGTTAGAAGTTAGGAAGAATTCCTTTTGCAAAGCAGTTAAACCCAATGACTTCAAACCCTGAATTATAAGATTTCTTACTGGCATTTCAAATACAATTCCATATCATTTTTCAGAGCTGCACAGATTTTATAGAAGAGGCGAGTAAGCCATGGATTAGAAGGAATTTGGTTATATAAGCGGCAATGGAGGGCAATTTGCTAAAGTCTGCCCTTTGGTCTTTTTTGCCTTTCTCAACAGATTGAGACACCTGGGGAGAGAAGAGGAATGGTACACAAGCCTTCACTGTATCATAGCTTCCAGTCATCCTTCCTTAGGTCACTGCAGGCTGCCAATATCACCAGATTGAGACCTTCATCTTTGGCTTTTATTCACTGAGACTGCAGCACTCTGTAGCTCCTGGCTCACATAATTCAAACATATTAAGCTAGCAAAAAAACAGAAAGCCAAAGTTTGCAGAAGTGTTGTAGAACAGGTAGGCAGGACCTGCATGGGTTTCCTGAGCCATTTTCCAATATTACAATACTGGCTCCACCTTAAAATATTGTAAGAGTTTTAGACATCCCAAAATAATGAGACACAATATAAATGCAAATCTTCAAATACTGTTCAGAGTTATACGCACCCATCATAAGCTCCACTCACAATCCTCTTGTTATCAAATCGAATGCATCGTACTAATTCCTCGTGGCCTTCTAAAACCCTCAGACAGGCACCACATTCTATGTCCCACAACCTGTAAGAAGGAGTGCCAAAATGATAGACATTTGCTATATTCAGTTGATGCTTCAATTATATTAGTAAATGGATGTGCTCCTCTAAATACTAGTGTCATCGTAAAGTGAGAGGCGTCAGTTGTGAAGAGAATTCTTCCCTGTTTGGGAACCACCTGTCCTCAGTACCTACCTCTCACCGAGTGATCTACAGGATATGTTCCCAACATCATATGACCCTCTCCACAATCATTGGTCTAGACAGCCGGCTCATAGCAACCATGACTTCCTACAGAGCCTGCTCAGTGATACCAGGACAGCAGCCAAGCTGTGAGAGACTCGAGCCATTTCACAAAAATAAAACTGGCATTTGTACAAGGTCAAATCTAATGGTAACCTTTCACATGAGAAAGTAAAGAACAGGATGAATAAATGCACCCTAAGTTCTCTTACTTACAGGTGTCCATTTGTAGAGTTCTCTCTCATTTGGTGTAACTTTATGCCCATTAGGAACAAGAGGATTACCAGACTGGAAACAAAAAATCAAAGTCCATCTCGTTCTCCTTTCACAATCTGACTAACTGCATGAGTCATAGAGATGTACAGCATGGAATCAGACCCTTCGGTCCAACCGGTCTACGCCAACCAGTTATCCCAACCCAATCTAGTCCCACCTGCCAGCACCCGGCCCATATACCCATCCAAATGCCTCCAAAATGTTGCAATTGTACCAGCCTCCACCACATCCTCTGGCAGCTCATTCCATACATGTATCACCCTCTGCGTGAAACAGTTGCCCCTTAGGTCTCTTTTATATCTTTCCCCTCTCACCCTAAGCCTATGCCCTCTAGTTCTGGACTCCCCAATCCCAGGGAAAAGACTTTGTCTATTTATCCAATACATGCCCCTCAATTTTGTAAACCTCTATAACGTCACCCCTCAGCCTCAGACACTCCAGGGAAAACAGCCCCAGCCTGTTCAGCCTCTCCCTTTAGCTCAAATCCTCCAACCCTGGCAGCATCCTTGAAAATCTTTTCTGAACCCTTTCATGTTTCACAACATCTTTCTGATAGGAAGGAGACCAGAATTGCATGCAATATTCCAACAGTGGCCTAACCAATGTCCTGTACAGCCGCAACATGACCTCCCAACTCCTGTACTCAATACTCTGACCAATAAAGGAAAGCATACCAAATGCCTTCTTCTACCTGCGACTCTACTTTCAAGGAGCTATGAACCTGCACTCCAAGGTCTCTTCGTTCAGCAACACTCTCGAAAGACCTTACCATTAAGTGTATAAGTCCTGCTAAGATTTGCTTTCCCAAAATGCAGCACCTCGCAGTTATCTGAATTAAACTCCATCTGCCACTTCTCAGCCCATTGGCCCATCTGGCCCAGATCCTGTTGTAATCTGAAGTAACCCTCTTTGCTGTCCACTACACTTCCAATTTTGGTGTCATCTGCAAACTTACTAACTATACCTCTTATGCTCACATCCAAATCATTTATGTAAACGACAAAAACTGGACGACCAAGCACCAATCCTCGTGGCACTCCAGTGGTCACAGGCCTCCAGTCTGAAAAACAACCCTCCACCACCACCCTCTGTCTTCTACCTTTGAGCCAGTTCTGTATCCAAGTGGTTAGTTCTCCCTGTATTCCATGAGAACTAACCTTGCTAATCAGTCTCCCATGAGGAACCTTGTTGAACGCCTTACTGAAGTCCATATAATTAATTAGCCTGCAATCACTTGGACAGGATGTGAGGAAAACTTTAATGATGGGAAGTTTCAGGAATAAGAGGTCCAAAGACAATTGTTCATCCCAATTACATTATACCTAACCACATCCCATCTTAAACTACTCAGTAAACAAAATGTTATTTTCTGAAAGAAATTTAATATGCATTGATTTTCAATTGAAAACTCATTTACTGAAATAACTTCTCTGCAAATTCAAATTACCTCAAAATCCAACCAAGGTCCTAGGAGATGGTGATTTGGTGATAATGTCACTGGATTAGAAATCTAGAACCTTAGGCTAATATTTTGTGGACATGGGTCCAAGTTTCATCATGGCATTTAGTGAAAGTTGAATTCAGTAAAAAATAAAATACCAGGATTAAAAGCTATTCTAATACCACATAACTACTGTTGAATGTCATTAAAGCCCATCTGGTTCACTAATGTCCGATAGAGGTGGTAATGTGTAATCCAGACCTGGTCTGGTCTACATGCAACTTCACACCCACAGTAATGCAGCTGACGTTTAAATGGCCCAGCTAGATTAGTTGAAAAGCAATTAGGAATGCAATAATGCCTACATCTCATGAATAAATAAAATGTATATTTCTAATGTCTTAGATAAGCTGGGACAAATCAACATAGTCTACATTATTTTACTATGTTCAAAATTGCAATAAATCCTCAATGTGCTTTTTAAAACTATTTTCAAGCAACCTACTCAGACATGTATTTAAGGTCTGGCTCAGATGGAGGGAAACTATCATGCCACGAGACCCTCTTATTTAAACTTCTCTCTGCTTTGGCATGCCCAATTTACAGAATCACACATGATCAAATCACTTGTCCTTCAAGCACAGTAATTCTCCAAGAACCCATTGAATATTCCCCACTGCTCTTGCTCACCATCCCTTGAGAACAGCTGTCACACTGGATTGTGTATGCTGAGTCAAAGTGGAACAGATAACTACCTGAACAGAGGTTAAGGCTCTTGGCGATTAACCAACAAACTGGTGTAGATGCCAGGGAGGGGACATCAGTTGGCTTATCAATAATACCCTTGTCAAAGTTAACAGGCTGTCGACACTCAGTTTCTACGCTTGCAAATAAAACATGATCACTTCGAGTAAGGCACCAGGGAATACAATGTAATCACAGTACTAATTTCAGTGGACAGAAAGGATAGGCAGACTGAATTATGTTCTTAAGTACTTGTTTTAACACAGTGCAGACCTACAAGAAACATAACATAATGGTAAATTAGTGTTATGGATGTTAGATCAAGTCTGTCTGAATAGAGTGGCAAGCACATTTGGTGCATGACAAATTGATGTATCTTTTGCAGTATAGTGACACGTAGCAAGAGGATGCATTGTGGCCCACTTTGCCTCTGCCACCTCTTTAGGGGTTATCTAATTGGTTCCACAGCTCTGCTGCATGCCACAAGCCTTGTAATTGGTTAATCGTTGCATATACACGGTCAGAGATTCCGCAGGTCAAGACTCTACCTGATGGTATTGTCAGAGGAACCACTGACAACCAGTCGGTCCCGATACTGAAGGCATGCTATTCCTCGCTTATGGCCATTCAGGGTACGCACAAATTCACAAGTGCTTGTGCTCCACACCTGCAAGGATAAACACAAAAGATGCATCATGCCCTGATAAAGGCAATGAAAACAAAATACAATCTCTGCTTTCAGCCACAACCTCATAGGGATTCAAAACAATCTCCAGCTTCTGAAGATGAAGACGACGACAAATGGAGAAAACATATCACTATTCAGAAAAACAGCTTGCAAAAAGCACTGGCGAGAGCGAGCGTCCAGCACAGGTCTCCAGTCCTCATCATAATCCAGTGACTTCTACTGGAAAGGTAGAGTGACATTGAATACCATAAGACAATCTGCCAATACACTGTGCTATGTGTCAAAGTATAACCATTTGGGCACATGACAAAAGGCCAGTCGCACAAAGTCATTCTATCAGAATCGTTATGGAGGAGGGAGGCCATTCAGCCCCTATATCTGCACTAGCTCTGAGTACTAACTTGGTGCCAATCTCCTGCCTTCTTCCCTTAAATAATCATCCAAGTTCAGAGTTAAATAGAAAGAAACAACACCAATCAAACCTGCCTCAAATCACACTTTCAGGAGGTGGAGAAATTGACTTTTTGAATGTAACCCTTCTTCAGTCCTGAAGAAAGCTTACACCTGAAATGTCAACTTCACCACTTGATGCTGCCTGGCTTGCTGTGGTCTTCCAGCCTCTTGCCTGTCTATTTCAGATTCCAGCATCTGCACTTTTTTTTTTGTCTCCATCACACTTCCAGGCAGTGTAGTCAGGACCCTGGCCACTTGCTGAGTGAAAATGCATGTTCTACCTCACATTTGCAGAGAATATCAGAACACTTAGGCAAAAGGGAAAGGAACACAGAAAACTAGAGAACTATGTCACAAAACCATGGAAAACTGGGGAGCTCACAGCATTAAATATATAAAATGAATACTGAACACGTGATCAGAATCTAAATATCTTGCCACTTTAGAGCTCAAACATGAGAGATTAAGGAAAAACTGGAAACACAAAAATGATGATGCTGGAAGTTACCAACAGCTCATCAAGAATCAAAAAGGAAATATTTCAAAGGAGGATTTTTTTTTATTGCATCTTCGATTGAATGTTCACTACCTCCAGCACTTCAGTGCCTGGTCAGTGGCAGCAGTTGTGCACCATTGATAAGACATTGAAACCACTCACCAAGTACATTCCAAGCCTGTGACCTCTGTCTCCCAAGTGACTCCTGATTGTTGCTGGCTCAAAACTTGAACTCCCTCCTAAACATCACTGTGGGCATACCTACACCATAAGGATTACAACAATTCAAGATGACACCTCACTGCCACCTTCTCAAGGACAATTCAGGGTGGGCAACAACTACTGGTTTGGACAGCACTACTCACACCCTGTGAAAGAATAGTAGAAAGAAACAGCTTGCTGCAGCAAATTGATCCAGTTGAGAAGTCTAGACTGTTGAATCTATCCTTTCCTGCCCTGGAAACCCATTTAAGTGTCATGTGGCTCGGCCCCTGATCGGAGTTTGATTGATCAGGCAAGCATCAGACACATCGCTGTACAACCTAGAGTGGGTCGGAAGATTCAAATCTTGTCTTGCTAAATTAATGTCGACAAGGGCAATTTTAGAAGTCCTGACAGCGTTTATGTGCACCAGGTCTAACAGTCCAAGAGAGAATATAATCAAAGAGAAACTTTGGGATAAAAATTTAACATTATAAAATGATGATGATCTAGGCTTCTTTTCATGAAAGACTGCAGCTATTTAAAACATTAACATTAGTCATGCAGTTCCTTATACACAAAAGCAGTGATACAGCAAACATAATAGAGGGAACAAAAGCAAAAACTGCAGATGTTGGAAATTTGAAACAAGATCAAAAGGTGTGGAAACACAGGAGGAGGTCAGGCCGAATTGCTGGAGGAAACAGTTGATGTAAAGGGTGTAGATGCTCTGCTGGTGCTAGAATAAAAGCAGCCCATAAATTCTCCAAGCTGCCAGGGAATGGTGGGAACAGAGACAACAGAGCAGAGACTCTCATTCAGGACAGATACACGCACACAAGCAAGAATGAAATTGAGACAGGGTGGGGAGGATAAGAGAACATTTAAACTCACTTTAATAGTCCGGTCCCCTGATGCTGACACAATGTATTTGTCATCAAAGTCGACCACATTGACCGCTGCCCGATGGCCAACTAACACCCTCCTCAGAGTGATGTCAGTCGGCGAGGCCATGTCCCATACAGCTATAGATCTGTCCTTGGAACATGTGACCATCAGTCCATTACTGAAACGAAGATGCAACACTGCCTCATTGTGATGAATTAGTGTGTTCAAGACCTCTGCTGTATTAACATCCCAGACCCTAGGAAAGAAACAAATTCCGTTCGGTTACTGTCTCCAAATAATTTTACAATGGGCATATCCCATAACATTACTCTGGATGAAGAAAAGTCTAACTGCATAAAAATAAACATGAAAGGGCTTTTTCATCTGCCCTGTAGAAAGTCCCTTCTGTTACAGTAGTGCAATGTTGCACAAAGAGAACCTGATCTGTTACACTGTTGATATCAATGACCGGTTTTCATGTAGTAATCAAGTCCATAAGCATCCACAGTATGGTCTACCATAGAGGAGGCAGAATCATCATATGTCGCAGTACATTTGCTCTATTATTATTATTGATGGGGAATTGAACTGTGTGTAAAAACTATTTCAATACCCTAGTCATAGGACCCTTGCTGTGGTTCAAATCCCACTCCAGGACTCTAGTTGCTCACTTTGGTGAATGTCCTAGTGTAGTACTAGAGAAATGTTGCAGGGTTTGACATTATTTGGATGAGATGCCAATTGCAAGAGCTCGGATGGACATAAAGCCTTTGCAAAGAAAAGGAGGAAGTTCTCCTGGCAGACTGGCTAACAGTAATTCTTGAACAAAAAAAAACAGAAATCAGAACCAGCAACAAAAATTGCCAGAAAGAAATTCAGCAGGTTGAGCAGTACAGTTAACCCTTCAGGTCCAGTGACCCTTCTTCAGAAATTCTGAAGGATCACTAGACTCAAAACATTAACTCTGCTTTCTCTCCACGGATGATACCAAACCTGCAGAGTTTTCCAAGCAGTTTGTTTTTGGCACGACTTCAACCTTCAGTTACAACAGTGCATCAACTGGTCATTCATTTCATTTGTTGCCTGGGAACCTTGGTGGGCAGAAGGAGGACACTACTCTTCATCTTAATCAGCTACGATCTTGGGGAGAGCTAAGTGGCCACTTATAAAAGAGATGATTGTTCCTGCTGAAGCACAGGTTGACTAAGGGCTAAGGCACCCACCCTGAGGTGGTTGTAACAGTTCTCAAGGTACTTTGGGAAAAAAAAAGCAGCAGGGTTCAGGGTCTCAACCAACATGATGCAAACAAATTATTTGATTATTTATTTCAATCAACCATGATTATATATCAAAACTATGGGAAGATGGTGATGCAGCAGTAATGTTCCTAGACTAATACAGGGGACCTTGGCTAATTATTACTAGGGGGTTATGTGTTCAAATCCCACCAGGACAGCTGGTAGAATTTAAAGTCAATAAATAAATCTGGTATTGAATGCCAGTCTCAGAAATGCCATCCATGAAACTTCGTAATGGTTATAAAAACCCATCCGGTTCACTATTGCTCTTCAGAGAAAAAAACTTGCCATCCTTATCCAGTTTGGCCTACAAGTAACTCCACACTCAAAGTAACATGGGTGATTCTTAACTGCTGTCTGAAATGGATGAGCAAACCATGAGCTTTAGGGCAATTAGAGACAGGTAACAAATGCCAGACATGCTAGTGACAAAAACATCCCTCGAAAAGAGATTTTTAAAATAATCGATCACAAAACATTTTGGAATACCCTGAAGTCATTCCTGGTCCAACAGGAGATAAATTCTGCCTCTCTTTTACAATTAAATAGTTTGTTGGGTGATGGCGAGAATGGGACAATAAAGGAGAAGCATTCACCGTTAGTGGACAAAACAGCCTTTATTATCGGAATGAGACGGGCAGGGAGTATTTTGTTCACGTAACAGAGTTCGGATAATGGATCGTTCAGATAGTGGATAGCATTTTTACAGGACCTTGAGATCTTGTTCGGATAATCCAAAATTTGGATAATTGATGTTCGGATAATCGAGATTGTTCTGTAATCTCCTGATAGTTGATAAATCACCTCAGCATGTACAGGGAACAAATATCGAAGTCAAATAGAGTCAGAGTCATAGAGATGTACAGCATGGAAACAGACCTTTCGGTGCAACCCGTCCATGCCGACCAAATATCCCAACCCAATCTAGTCCCACCTGCCTGCACCCGGCCCATATCCCTCCGAACCCTTCCTATTCATATACCCATCCAAATGCCTCTTAAATGTTACAATTGTACCAGCCTCCACCACATCCTCTGGCAGCTCATTCCAAACACGTATCACCCTCTGCGTGAAAATGTTGCCCCTTAGGTCTCTTTTATATCTTTCCCCTCTCACCCTAAACCTATACCCTCTAGGTCTGGACTCCCCGACCCCAGGAAAAAGACTGTGTCGATTTACACTATCCATGCCCCTCATGATTTTATAAACCTCTATAAGGTCACCCCTCAGCCTCCGACGATCCAGAGAAAACAGCCCCAGCCCGTTCAGCCTCTCCCTGTAGCTCAAATCCTCCAACCCTGGCAATATATTGCTAAATCCAGATAGTGCAGCCCTAATAGGCTGGTGTACTGCTGCACCTCACCTTACTGTAGAGTCTGAAGACCCAGTAACAATGACATGCTCATCATATTGAAGACACAGCACAGAGCCTGTGTGTCCAGTCAGTATCTTCAAACACTCCAGCGATTGTTTGTCCCAAATCTGTAGCAAATAAAACCAGACAAATCAAAACAGATCCTGGTTTCGATGTAAAAACCGCAAGAACTGTAGCTGAAGTCCTGAAGGGTCACCAGATCCGAAACTTTAACTGATTTCTCTCCACAGATGCTGCCAGACCTGAAATGTTCCAGCAATTTCTGTTTTTGTTTCTGTTTTTGATTTTTTCTCTTCCTAATCCTTCTTGCCTTAACAGCAGCACAGAAATTGTTCCTATAGTCACTACTATGGGGAGAGAAAAATAATTATTGATCAAAATGTTTTAACGAAGCATTTTGTTTTGTACTCTTAAAGCCATCCAAAATTGCATCAAACTGATCGTATCGGAGGTGAATCGGCGTTTAATAGTGTCCTCATAATCCATCAGCTCCTCTGCTGACTGAAAGAATAGATTCCTGATTTAACTAATCCAAGCTAGGTTGCTGTAGTGTATTTCTCTAGGGAAAGATTGACTATGGCCTGCTGTTCCTGATCACTGTCGAGCAACCCTTAAGTGTAGATTTGGGTTCCTCCTTGGTTTCCAGAGTCTCCCAGGAAGAAAAGCTAATCTTCTGGGAACTCTTGTGGGCAATCAGGGAGAAATATCACAGGGACATTTCAACCTGAACTGCTATAAACAGTAGGTCCACACAAACCCAGGAGTCCCACACATAGCTTTATCTTTAAACTAAGGGCTGATGCACTTTGTGAACAAAGCATAAGAATCAGCATGTCATGAAATCAACAGCAGGATCGATTCAAGCAGGTCTTGAAATGAAACTTTTCAAATTTGATAGAGTTGGAGATTGCAACTATTCTTTGGCATATATTTGTCAGCGTAGCACTATCTAGCATTTTTGTAAAGCTCCAAGTTAGAAGCTAACTTGTCCATCATAAAGCTCCTAATCCCTTCATAGAGCATTTATCCCTCAATCCCATTCTAGAGACTCCTGCCTTGGTATAAAAGTTAACTTGGCAGAAGTGAGTACTGCAGAGGGTGGAGATTAGAGTCAAGATTAGAGTGGTGCTGGAAAAGCACAGCAGGTCAGGCAGCAGAGGAGCAGGAAAATCGACGTTTTGGGCAAAAGCCCTTCATCAGGAATGAATAAGTCAATTTTACAGTTCATATCAACTGGACTGATAATAAACGCAAATTCAACTACCTTGACAAAGCAGGCAGCTGAACATGGAGTGAGCAACTCAAGCGAGATTAAAATACTAGAAAAGGCTGATTATTCATAGCAGTATTTTGCAGGGGAAATAAAAACATACTGAATATTAATATTCATATATAAGCAAAGTGCTGGAAAGACTCAGCAGGTCTGGCAGCATCTGCTAAGAAAGAAACAAGGCTACCGTTTCCAGTTCAACATAATTTTTCAGAACTGGCAATGTATATGCTAGTTTTATTTGTAGGAGTTGCCATTTTGCCGGACAACAGAACACATTGATGAAAATACTCACTTTGATAGAGTTATCTCTCAGACCACTGATTATTTTCTCATCATCGTACTGCAGACAGTAAACTCCTTTGCTGTTTTCTGACCGACACTGGATTCTCTGTAGGTTGTGCCTCCCACACCTCCAGTTTGATTCTATGGTCTGCGGGAAGACAAAGTGTGAACAAAGTCAGCACAAAGTGCCATGGACGCATATTGTAAAAGCACTGGCTATCATGACAAAACTGGAGAAAACAGTGGCTGTCATGATTTATAATAGTTGGCAAGTTGGATTTAAAACAATCCATTCTTAGGTCTGGATGAATTAATTACTTCACTATCAATAATAACCTTACAAACAACTGGACGCATAATTACATTGGCAATTGAAGATATGCTCAAATCAGATATTCACCATTTGTGCCGATGCTGCTTCAGAAGTTCATTTTTTAAAGATCAAGACTAGCCACTTGAAACGAGAAAAAGTGTGCTTAACAGATTGGAGAATAATTATTCTGGCTGCTTATCTATGGAAGTGAAAATTGGCAGGAAAAAGGCAGCGCCAAGATATTAACGCCCAACTTCACAAGTTGCAGGTTTCAAAAGCACAATCACACACATAAAAGTAATCCCATGGCACGCCATAAACCTTGTTATTCCAGTTCAGACTTGTTTGGAGATCCGAAGTCTGAACCTGAAATTTGTACCACCCATTTTAATTTTATACCAAGGAGGTCTGAAAAAGTTTGCTTGATGCAACAGTTCGGTCTAACTTGTGCAAGAAATAAATATGTCCCCAAAAGGAGTGGTTTTAAAATCTTTGGTACATTCCTTCCTTCAATTATTACATTTTCAGCATCTTTTATCATCTTGCTCTTGTGAGAAGAAATCCATTAAATTTAGTCAGAATATTTTGGTCCAAAGGTGTGGAGGTTTATTCCTTTCAGAACAGACAAAATCAGAACCTTGCTTGAACTTCTTAATGC
This sequence comes from Chiloscyllium punctatum, assembly GCF_047496795.1. Taxonomy (NCBI): domain Eukaryota; kingdom Metazoa; phylum Chordata; class Chondrichthyes; order Orectolobiformes; family Hemiscylliidae; genus Chiloscyllium; species Chiloscyllium punctatum. The sequence continues at coordinate 76,090,549 of NC_092758.1, read as the reverse complement.
TTAACACCATAACGGGTTGGCAAGTATCATTTGGCTGCTATGTATACCCAATACCAAGAAAACAAGATCCTGCTCATGGGAGAAACAGCTTCACTGTGGATAAGGATTATATTTTGCCACGAACACAGAACAAGACAGATCAGAAGTGCCAAACTTTAATATCTGCATGTAGCTGAAGTTCTATGGATGGTGGCATTCTGTCACCTCAACTCACAACCACATTGTACCTGCAACTCAAAATTGCAGAGTTTTCAATAACGGCTGCATCTCTGATTGCATTGCTAAGCATTTCTCTTAGTAAAGCAATTCCCCACGCCCACCATATATTTCAGTAATGTTTCAACATGTCCCAATCATCAATTCCTCAACATCACAGGCAGTGGTGAGCAATTCGGGTTATCATGGTTTTAATTAGCACTAATCCAAAGTCCCCATTGTGGCCAGCTTCAACTTTGAAAGAGACAGAAAACAGATTGATAGTGGGGCAGCTGGATGCTACTGACATGCTAGGCTTATTGGTTCATGGAGGCAGAACGATCCACACTGCACCCACCAAACAAATCACAACATGGCCATTGTAAGGGCCAAAGTCTGCAGCAGTTTATGGAACAACTTGGCATTAATTTACCTTTGCCTTGAAGCTTAATATGACCCAGCTACCCAAAATTACACATGCCAAAAATCTCAAAATCCAACATTAGATGTAATTTTATGAATAATTCTGTACTTATTCCTATGCGAGTATTGCCAGCTGGACAGAAATTGTGCATGTAGGGTGAAACCACGACTATCAGGTGATGGAAAGAAAGCCAACTATGCCAAACTTTGTTTACGTTTGAAGTAAAATTAAATTCTACCCATTTTTGGCATCGAGTCAGGTCCCTCTTTTCCTGTCAAGTTGGACAGTGCCTCCCTTCTGATGCCTTCACTGGGAAAAGGGAGTGTCTGTTCCTGGAGTGAGGGTCAGTACCGCACTGTCTCTACGCACTGAGGTCACTGAACACCTGGTCCTGGAGTAAGGGTCAGTACTACACTGTCTCTATACACTGGGGTCAGTGAGCACCTGGACCTATTGTGTCAGTCAGTGCCACACTGTCTCTATACACTGGAGAAAGTAAGCGCCTAGTCCTGGAGTGGGGCTCAGTACAACACGGTCTCTACACAATGGGGAGAGCGAGTGCCTGGTCCTGATGTGTCAGTCAGCACCACAATGTTTCTTATACACTGGGGACAGTGAGTGCCTGGTCTTGGAGTGAGGCTCAGTACCACACAGTCTATACATTGGGGACAGTGAGGCTCTGTACTACACTGCCTCTATACACTGGGAACTGCGAGCACCTGGTCCTGGAGTGAGGGTCAATACCGCACTCTCTCTATACACTGGGAACTGGGAACTGCGAGCGTCTGGTCCTGGTGTGTCGGTCAGTACCACACTGTCTCTACACAGTGAGGACACTGAGCACCTGGTCCTGGAGTAAGGGTCAGTACCACACTGCCTCTATACACTGGAGACAGTGAGCACCTGGCCCTGGAGTGAGGCTCAGTCCAACATGGTCTCTATACATTGGGGATAGTGAGGCTCAATACTACACTGCCTCTATACACTGGAGACAGTGAGCACCTGGCCCTGGAGTGAGGCTCAGTACTGCACTGTCTCTATACACCAGGGACAGTAAGCGCCTAGTCCTGATGTGTCGGTCAACACCACAATGTTCTCTACACACTGGGGACAGTGAGCACCTGGTTCTGGTGTATCAGCCAGCACCGTAATGTCTCTATACACTGGGGAAAGGGAACATCTGGTCTTCGTATGTCAGCCAGTACACACTATTCATTGTGGGGAAAGGGAGAACCTGGTCTGTGTGTCATGACCACATCATATGGTGTATGTGCACTGAGTCATTAGCCAAATCTATGCAGTTAAAGTCTGGCCTCCTATAATTATTCCATGAAGCTCTGCCCCATAAACTGCATGTACAGTTGAGAAGTCAGTGTGCAAAGGTCGTGCAAATCTAGCTTTGTTGTTGATCAAAGCAAGAATATCATAAATAGGAGTAGACAATTTGACCCAGTGATTCTGTCCTACCATTCAATTGATCGACATTTGAGTTTGGGCTTCAACCCCACTTTCCTGCTCGTTCCCATATCTCATGATGCTTAGAAACCAACGATTGGTCTTTCCTAGCCTCCCAGGTATTCAATGATGAGGCATGCAAAGCCCTCTGACACAGAGATTTCCAGAGACTCAATCATCTGAGTGAAGAAATCTCTCTTCGTCCTAGTCTTCAATTTGATCATGAAACTGTGCCCCTGGTCCCAGGTTCCACAGGATGAGGAACCACAATCGTCAAGTTTGGTGCTGATGTGAGGAGGCTTTGAGGAGTCAGTCAAGGTTGAAAATTTTTAAGGCCACTCTTCCAATTCTAGGAGTACTGTGGCCACCTCTGCTGGTTCAGTCCTCTTGTGGGAGAGAACATATCTAGTGTTGTTGATAGAAGAGTCCAGGACATTTGTTGTAAGCTACGATAAAGATGAATACAACTTTGTGCTTGAACAGTTTATACGACAGTTCTCTCACTTTCAGCTCAAACCCCTCAATGTTAGGAGGCCTGGGCAGGGGTGCCTCTCTACAGATTCTAGTGTCGAGCTTGATGCCGAATCATAGAATCCCTACAACGTGGAAGCAGGTCATTCAGTCCATCAAATCTGCACCAACCCTCCAAAAAGCATCCTATGTAAACCCATCCTTCTACCCCATTCCCATAACCCTGCATTTCCAATGATTAATCCACCGAACCTGCACATTCCTGGACACCATGGACAATATTAGCATGGTCAATCCACCTGCCCTGCACACATCTCCACTGTGGGAGGAGACCCATTAAGACACAGGGACAATGTCTGTGTGGAGTCTGTACTGTTGCCAGAGGCTGGAATCGAACCCAGGTCCCTTGCGCGATGAGGCAACAATGCGAACTAATGAGCCACTGCCAGCCATTGGGTGATTTGGTCAGTTGTCTGAACGGAGTTTTTTTGTGGCAGTTTAATACAACTGAGTAGTTTGCCAGACCTTGTCCAAAGTCAGTTGTGAGCCAGTCATACTGGAGTCACATATTAGCCAGACTGGGTAAGGATGGTCGATTATCCTCCCTGAACTGAGCCCAATGGATTTATATAACAATTCAGTAGTTTCACAACCATCTTCAATAAGATCAGTTTTTCATTCCTAAAATAATTGAATTCAAACACGCTCAGCCGCTATGGTGGGATTTAAAGTCTTGTCTCTGGAGTACCAGCCCACTAAAGTTACCAATATAATAGCCCAATACTACTAATTTCCCTAAACAGGAAAGCAGTAAGAATGGATGGAGTGTAGAGCTAGTTAAAGAACCTGGAGAGGCAAGGTGTTTTAAGGGTCTAAAACATAAAGATGAGAGCTTTTAAAACCAAACGAGAATTGATTTGGTGCAAACTCTGATCCTGGAAGTAGTGTTTTGAATGCAAGTTTATGGAAGACAACGGAAGGCTGGTAACAAGCAAACAATGAACATAGGGATGAGGGATAAGATGCCCAAAAGGAATACTAGTTCCTTACCCACTACAACACATTCCAAGGATTGAGACTTTTGAGTCTAATTATAGAATTTTACAGTACAGAAGGCAGCCATTTGATCCATGATATCTCTATCGGCTGCTCAAAGAACTACGTAGCTAATCTCCATAGCCCCCTAACTTCATCACTTTCAAACATATATACAGCTTTCCTTTGGAAGCACATTCCAAATCCTAACAACTGAGTAAAAATATTTCTCCTCATCCCTCTCTTGCTGACAATCCTGAAATTGTTGGTATGTCAGTAACTAGGAGAATCAAGTGGAAACAGAACATCCTTCTTTACCTTGTCAAAATTGGTCATAATTTTGAACATCTCAGTTAGGTCACCTCAATCTTCTCTGATGCCACATACTGTGCAGAGTACAAAACACACTCATTCTCAAGAGATACATAATTGGCACATGGTCACTGTTTGACAGAGGGATAATCTTCGCAGTCGCTACTTCCATTGTTAATGAACCTAAAATCAAATTTCTGGACAGTGGACAGACCAACCATAAACCAGACAGTCCAGTGAAGTCAGACAAATGACCACCCTTCCCCTCCCATTTATTCAACAAGTCCTTCGAGTCACAGAATCAATCGATCTTGTGGCTACTACTTTGGTGCCATACTACAGACAGCAGTATGTGATTGACTAATCTCCACTGGAAGATGAGCTTGGCACAGCCAAGATATTTTAGTCTTACTGAAACAAAGCAAGATCTTCAAGGTGAGGTTGAATTAAGGACTGGTCCTTGGGCCAGTCAAATCACTTGCGATTTGGAATTGCAAGGAGAACAGCACGATCTAAAATATACTGGGGATGGTTAATCAGTGAGTGGAACTTCGAGTTCTCTGGGGTCCATGATATAAAATTAACTGCTCCAAGTAGCCATGGGTAGACCATCACAAAGTCCCAGGCTTAATTTCCGATCTAGATTCCAACGCCAGGACAGGAGCTCATATACAATGATTCAGTCTCATTTTAGAGTGCAGAAATGGGGAGAAAAGCAGCAAAAGGCAAAACCAGCCAGGACTTTGTCATACTCCAGTCTATGACACTGAACAAGGTGATGGTCAAACTGATCAAGAATTGTAGCGATCAAATAGTTGATTCGCAGTCACCGTCCATGTCTAGTTAGGAAGATAACTTGCTGCCTTCAAGCTTTGGCAAAGTCCAAATTTTCATATCAATGGGGGTGATCATTGGAAGAGTGTGAAAAACATTACTACAGACAAAAGAAAGAAAGAAAAAGAGAATGCAAACTGTAAATGTGAGGTGCATTAAAGGGACTGAGACCAGGGACAGCTCTTATCAAGGTGGAGGCATTGAAAGCTCCTGACACATTTTACATTGTTCTGACTGTAATCGTCATGATGGTAATTCTATGACAATGTAGTTTGCTTCTAGATTAACCCACGTTTAATTGGCATACATCAGTCAGGAATCTAAACATTTTACAATAAGCAATAATGCTGTTATTACATATGATGCAATAACCTGCACTACAGATTAAAAAGGTGTGTGAAGTAGTCATGTGTTAAAAATGGTTGTGTGCTATAATTTGGTCAAAAATCATTTTGTTTACCAATTGTGCACTCAAAGTGATGCACTGCAGATGTGAACAAAGGCCATAGATAACATTGCAACTTTGAAGGGGTGCCCCATCCTGGCGATTTCTAGGGAAAAAAAATTAGGAATTTGGAAAGCAGAATCAATCAGTCAAGAACTTCCAATTGATGGCTCTTGAGATATCAGAAGAGTGAGCTATCCAATGTGATTGATGTAAAAGCCTTTGTAAATAAATAAGTTGATTATTAATCAAGAAACTTTGTAAAATCATTAAACCTATCGGCTAATAACTCAATATAAGTACAATCATGTTTTACAGGCTGCATTTACCTGCAAAGCTGTCAGGCACAGCACAGCTAATGTAAGCCACTCATTAAAGTGAGACAACTGCCACACACACATACACAAAGTTGAGACCAAGGTATGAAAAAGACACTACGTAAACAATGGGGAAAAGGGCTTCAATTTCAACACTAATGCCACCCTCCCTGAACTCTTATCAACACCTTGTGACAGGTCAATGCAAAATACAATACTGTGGTTGCTGACGACCTGAAAGAAAAACAGTGCCCGAGAAACTCAGCAGCTCTGGCATCTATGGAAAGTGAAACAGGTAACATTTTGAAGTCCTCTTTCAGATTCATTTTATTTTATATGCTGTTACTAGAATAAATTGACTGAGAAAAACCTGCATCAGAACAAGAGCAAGTGGTCTATGCGACCTTCAGGTCATCCCCACGTCATGAGCTGATATAACTATACCAGCAACTTTTTCTGAAAAATATCCAAGTCCAAGCTGTCCGTTTGCTAGCTGTTCAGAGATTCAGACCGACAGTCTCTGACTGAGCCCCAGAGGCAGTTAAGAGTCTACATTTTACTTGTGTGTGGGGAAATCAATTTTACTATATTCAGCATGTTATTGATTGTGCGGTGCAGTAAAACGAAAAAAAAAACAAAACTTGCGAAAGTAACTGGTTTAGTAAATAGGTTTTTGTATCCCCATTTTCCTCATGCACCCAAAGCAGGCTGTTCCAAATACCACTGACTGTTCTTTGACCCCCCCACATACACCTATTTTAAAAGAACTTGACAATAATAGCTTACTGAATGAATAACTTAGCTCCTGAACATAGGAGCTGATTTATCAGCAAACAGGGAGACGCAGGTGCACATTTCAATCTCATGACTGGATGTAATTCTATTTAGCCATCATTTGGTCTCAAGCATTGTAGGAAATTGCATGAAGTTTTGCGCAACCAAAAAAATCTCTCTGCACTGTAAATTAACACAGTAATGGGAAGAAAGCCCGCATTTCACAAAGGAGGAGAGGCATTTTTTTCGTCAAGCTGAATTTAGATTGGCAAAGGAGAGAACACAGATGTTACAACAAAGAAATAACATTAGTTTAGGTTAAACGAATCAATCCTGGGTGGGCAGGATTGAAAGGGATGGATCAAAACCACTAAAACCTCAGACATCTTTCAAGATTCAGGTTTTTTTTGCAACAAGTTTATTGCATACCCAAGGACTCAAAAGGTACAAAACATGCCTTGCAATATAGGCCCTGAACTCTTCCATTATTTAATCGTTCAGAAGGAGGAAACAAATACCTTTATTATCCTATCGTGCATAAACTATCTACAAACACTCACCATAAATACAAAGATTCTAGATGTTTACCAATGATTTCATGTATTTAACAAAACCTTCAGCTCAATAAACTGGTGGTAAAAGCAGTTGTTACACTTCGCAGGACGGGAGCTGTACATGAACAAGGTGCAAGAGTAGAGCATTCATCCGCCCGCTATTCAATAAGTTCCTGGTTGATCTGACTGTAACCTCAATCTTACCTAAACTGGATAATCTTTCACTCCCTTGCTTGACAAGTTTCTATCCTCCTCTGCCTTGAAAATATTCAAAGGCTCTGCTTTCACCACCGTTTCAGGAAGAGAGCTTCAAAGACATATGACCCTCACAGGAAACAGATATGCTTCATCCCGGTTTTAAAAGAGCAATTCCTGATTTTTAAAGAGTGACCTCCAGTTCTAAGAGGAAACTTTTAGAAGAGGAAACATCTTCCCAGAAGAGGAAACATCTTCTCCACATCTACCTCATCAAGACCCTTCAGGATCTTATCTTTCAATCAAATCACATCTCACTCTTAAATTCCAGCAAGTTCACCTAGCTTGTCTAACTTTCCCTTAATTCACAGTTCCAGGTATTAGTAAACATTTAAGTAGAAAAACTAGTGACCACTTTTACAGACTCACAAGTCAGATGTACAGCACAGGTGAAACACATGAACATCAGCACATCTGAATCAGACCATTCCAGTCTAACTTATTTATACCAACCAGATATCCTAAATTAATCTAGTCCCATTTGCCAGCATGTGTTTCATATCCCTCAAAACCCCCCTCCCCCCCATTCATATACCCACCTGGGTGCCTTCTAAATATTGCAATTTTATCAGCCTCCACCATTTCCTCTGGCAGCTCACTCCATACATGCATAGATGGTATCTAGATCTGTGTGTTTGTTTATGGCGTTGTGGTTGGAGTGCCAGGCCTCTAGGAATTCTCTGGCATGTCTTTGCTTAGCCTGTCCCAGGATAGATGTGTTGTCCCAGTCGAAATGGTGGTTGTTTTCATCTGCGTGCAAGGCTACGAGGGAGAGACGGTCATGTCTTTTTGTGTTCGTGTATCCTGGTGGCTAACTTTCTTCCTGCTTGTCCTACGTAGTGTTTGTGGCAGTCCTTGCATGGAATTTTGTAAATGACGTTGGTTTTGTCCATGGGTTGTACTGGGTCTTTTAAGTTTGTTAGTTTTTGAGAGTGTTGGTGGGTTTGTGTGCTACTAGGATTCCGATGGGTCTTAGTAGTCTGCCTGTCATTTCTGAAACTTCTTTGATGTATGGTAAGGTGGTTAGGGTTTCTGGCTGTGTTTGGTCTGCTTGTCGTAGTTTGTTCTTGAGGAATCTGCGGACTGCATTTTTGAGTATCCATTCTTCTTGAATATGTTGTATAGGTGGTTCTCCTCTGTTTTCCGAAGTTTGTCTGTGCTGCAGTGTGTGGTGGCTCGTTGGAATGGTGTTCTGATGCAGCTTCGTTTGTGTGTGTTGGGATGGTTGCTGGTGTAGTTAAGTATTTGGTCAGTGTTTGTCGGTTTTCTGTATACGCAGGTTTATAGTTCTCTATTGTCCTTTCTTTCGACTGTGACATCCAGGAATGCGAGTTTGTTGTCAGTTTCTTCCTCCTTGGTGAACCTTATGCCTGTTGTTGATGTTAAATGTCTCTTCTATCTCGTTTCGTTTTGTGATGACAAAGGTGTCGTCTACGTATCGGACCCAGATTTTTGGTTGACCAAAGATTCCTGGAGAATTCCTAGAGGCCTGGCACTCCAACCACAACGCCATAAACAAATGCATAGATCTAGATACTATCTATCACCCCTCAAAAAACAAACAGGAAATGCAATCACCACAAACCCCAGGAACCCCATCCAGGACAAACGTATAAATAGAAAGCAGGAGACAACAGCTTCGCTTCACTTGGAGGTCACCACTGATGATGTTACCTAGCCAGGTAATGAAATGTCTGGATATCAAACCTACAGCTCAGCGAGCAAAGCTACACCCTAAGCCTCAACCTGAGCTACAAACCTTCACAAACTTTGCAAAAATCTTTGTAAATCTTTTCTGAACCCTTTCAAGTTTCACAACATCCTTCCTATAACAAGGAGACCAGAATTGAATGCAGTATTCTAAAAGTGGCTGAACCAATATCCTGTACAGCTAAAACATGACCTGCCAACTCCTATACTCAATGCACTGACCAATAAAAGCAAGGGTACAAAATGTCTTCCTTACTATCCTATCTACCGCAACTCCACTGTCAAGGAACTATAAATCTGCATTCCAAGGTCTTTGTTCAGCAACACTCCTCAAGACCTTACCATTAAATGCATAAGTCCTGCCCTAATTTGCCCTACCAAAATGTAGCACCTCACATTTATCTAAATTAAACCTCATTTGTCACTCCTTGGCCCACTGGCCCATCTGATCAAAATCCTGTTGTACTCGAGATAACCTTTTTCACTGTCTACACCTTTTTTTTATTATTATTATGTGCAAACCTACTAACCTTATCTCCTATATTCACATCCAAACCATTTGTAGAAGATAAAAATCAGTGGACCCAGCACCAATCCTTGCAGCACACCGCTGGTCTCATGCCTCCAGTCCAAAAAGCTACCCTTTACTCTCTTCTACATGGAGTGAAAAGTTTATATGCCTTAGCCTTCTGATAGGGTGCAACACTCAGCAGAAAAACAGACCACAGAGCATCAATACAGATTTGGGTTGAACCAAAGCACTGTGGGATCATGGAGCTGGATATCATTGCAGAGGCAAGAAAAGGAACCAACTAAGATTCAGCAATGTGGACAGATGGGAAAGGGCATAAATTGGTAATTTTTCAAAACAATAATTTGTCATCAATTTCAACCACTTCTGGTGAAGGGTTGCAGTAGTTTGTTTTTTTCTTAAAACATAAGTAATCAGTTGACCATGACTCTCAACTGCATAAAATTAACTTCACATACAATGAGCTACTCAAATGTAGTTACTGTTATAGAGGCAAATGTAAAATACAGCAAAATTCCACAAATAGCAATGAGTTGAATTACTGTTTAATATACAGATGTGAGATTGTTGGTTGAAGGAAATGATACAAATAATACCATGGGATTGTTAACATGCTGCCTGATAGACAGTACCTCATTAAGTACAGTCCCAAAGCTTGAGCATCAGCCAGCAATTATATAATTGATTCCACAATGGTGGCCAATATACTGGGATAACTCCCATGATCATCTGTCAATTTGTTTTGCCGATTTGAGTTGAGGGATAAATATTGAGCAGGATGCTGGGAAGAATCCCCTTCTTCTATGAATTAGCATCGTGAGATCAATTACATAAACTGAGGAGGCAAGGATCATGTAACTGACAATACTGACAATGCAGTGCAACACACCCTCAGTACTAAAGGGTCAGCCTAGATTATGTGCTCAAGGCTATGGAGCTTCAGCAGAGATGACACCACTAGTGCTTATTCAATCCGGCAAATACAGCATTGCCAGGCAGACAGACCACAATGCCTTCAAAGATTGTAGATTCCTATACAGCTTCTGTAATGGATAGAAATAGTTTAATTGAAGAAAGAATAGATTTTAGTCTTGATAACACCACCCTAGCACACAGAGACACACCCACAGCTGGGCTTCAAAAATGTTTAAAGCAGCTGGAAAAATTGTATAATTTGCCTTTGAAAAGAAAAACATAGCTCTTTACGTAATACATTTTTCTTTTGAATGGATGGAATGTCTGTGCAGCAGCCAAAAAGACCATTGCTAATATTTCTGAACCACATCAAGAGTTTATAGGCTTATTCACATCATAAAAGATGTATTTTTCTTTACAAGGTGTGTCTTTAAGGACAAAATGTGTTCACTTACAGTTATGTGTATGGTGTAGCCAACTCATTATGACAGAACAATAAAGTCTACAATGAATTTCAGACAATGGCTGCGCTTTGAAATTTAAAAAAAATCAAGTCAATGACAAATGAAGATGGAGCATTTTACGGGAATGCCTGTTATCAAACTGTTATGAATTGGAACCATCTCATGCACTGCTTAAAATCTCACCATTTAGTTTGCAATGAAGAATTTATGAAGATGACATTCAGCATTGATAGCACAAGTCTCTCCTCAGACATGCTAAATTATATTAAACTGAGGTTAGAGTAGATGAATTCCATTCCAGCACTGACAATACTGTCTCTGAACTAGTTCTCCGATACTGGTGTTGATAGGTGGGATCCATATACTGAATGAAGAATTTGGGATACCAGCGCAGGCAGGAAAACACTCAGCAGAGATACCAGGATGTCAGTGCAGGGTTGTGGGTTGTGGAAACGCGCTTGAGTGGAGAGTTGCAGACATCAGTGTTGAGGTTGAAAGACTGAGTGGAGAGAAGCAAACATCAGTGCTGGGTTCAGATATACTGAGTGAAGAGTTACAGAAATCAGTGACGATGCTGAAATACTGAGTGGAGTGTGGGGAATACCAGTGCTGAGGTTGGATATACTTATTGAAGATTCACAGATCAGTGCTCAATACCTATCATAGAGCCAGAGAAATGTATAGCCTGGAAACAGACCCTTCAGTCCAACATGTCCATGCCGACCACATATCCTAACCTAATTTAGTCCCATTGGCCAGCACTTGACCCATATCCCTCCAAACCCTTCCTATTTATATACCTACCCAGATGCCTTGGAAATAATGTAATTGTACCAGCCTCCACCACTTCCTCTGGCAGTTCATTCCAAACACGCACCACCCTCTGCGTACAAAAGTTGCCCCTTAGGTTCCTTTTATATCTTTCCCCCTCGCACTGAACCTATGCCCTCTAGTTTTGGACTCCCTCACCCTAGGGAAAAGACTGTCTATTTATCCTATCGATGACCCTCATGATTTTATAAATCTCGATAAAAGGTCACCCCTCAGCCTCCGACACTTCAGGGGAAATGGTCCCAACCTATTTAACCTCTCCCTATAGCTCAAATCCTCCAACCCTGGCAACACCCTCTTAAATCTTTTCTGAACCCTTTCAAGTTTCACAACATCCTTCCGATAGGAAGGAGACTGGAATTGCACGCTATGTTCCAAAAGTGGCCTAACCAACAGCCGCAACATGACCTCCCAACTTCTATGCTCAATGCTCAGACTAATAAAGGAAAGCTATCCTATCTACCTGCAACTCTACTTTCAAGAAACTATGAACCTGCACTCCAAGGTCGCTTTCCTCAGTGCTGGACAAATATTGAGTGGAGAGTGGTAGATACCGAGTGGAGAGCTGCAAAAATCAGTGATAGGAGATATCCTTAGTGGACAGTTACAGATGTTAGTGCTGAGGTTAGACATACAAAGTGAAGTGTCACAATATCAGTAGGCATGTTTGATATACTCAGTGGACAGTCACAGACATTATTACTGGGGTTGGATATTGAGTGGAGTATAGTGGAAATCAATACTGAGATTCGATATACTGAGTGGGGAGACCCAGATAGCAGTGCTAGGGAGATTAACTGAGTGCAGATTCTGGATATCAGTGTCTCGGCTTATTAGTGGTGAAGTGTTATTGGGTGATGAATCTTGAAGAACTGAAACATGGCTACATTGAGAAACTCAATAAGAATAGTTAAACTTGAAGATAATTCTAAACTGTGTGCAGTGACAGTAAAAATGGAGCATGTGTGCAATTAGAGAAGACCTAGGACAATGAGCTGGTGGGCTGGAACTGTGGCAAATTAAACTCATACAGACTAAGTATAGATAATAGATTTGAAAGATAATGGGTGAGGGGAAATGCAAGGGGTAAACTTCCTAATGAATACTGCTTGAACAACTTGGGAAAAGCTGAGAAAGATGCAATGGTGATCAGAATTGCATACCAGTGCAGTTTAGTAACTCTGTAGCAGCTGTGAAGAACACTGAGGCACACAGCTCAATCAGCAGAGATTCAGTGCAAAGCATGGAGCTGAAGCTGAATAGATGGTCTGATCAGTTGGATGTCACATCCAACTACAGTCATGTAGGCACAAGGGAAACTTTGAAAGCTGTACAGTGAAGGATGGCAAGGTTGACCCCTAGTGTTGAGGTTTAAGTTATGAAGTAAAGTTAGTAGAATCTGAACCCAGTTAGAATAATGTGTACAGTTTGGGTGTCCAATTTTAGGAAGAATGTTAAGGCCACAGAAATTCAGCCAGAAATGAAACCTTTGGGAACTCTTGTTGAGAACAGAACTGTAATTGCTTTGCAAAGATTACATTACATTGTGAAAAGATTTTCTTTTCTCACCCTAGGGACATTTTCAGCAGGTTTTTTGCATAAGAAAAATACATAAAAAGGTGCCACATCTTAATGAAAAATATTCTGCTTGGCAAAATGATTATTTTATCACATGGTGAAAGGTGTTGGTGACTTAATGCAACATTAGTTTGAACCAAATCAATCAAGCAGCTTAGTACACTGGAATCTCTGAGCTAAATAATCAACCTTTCAAAAGGAAGCCGCCTTATTTAAAGGAAACAAAAACGTGTATAGACATGGATCAAGAGCTGGAAAACGAGATTAGGACAGACAGTTCTTTTTCACACAGCACAGAGATAATGAGCTGAATGGCCTCCTGCACCATAAATTTTCTGCTTTCCTATGTGTAAAAGTACAACATTACAATCACTTGGATGCATTGGTTACCTTAAGACTTTATAGTCAAACACATTGTAACTCCTGCTGTACTATCGAAACAGCAATGTGCATTAGAAATGATCAAACAATATTACAACCAAAGGAGTACTGGGGGCAGTGATAGAACAGAAGAGAACAGTGATATCTAAAGTTCTGTTACTAACAAACTAGGCAAATTTGGATTTGTAAAGCACTTCAAAATTTAGCAGCCTGTTGTAAATTCAATTGAAGAACAGAGAACATGACAACGAGCTTCATGCGTGATTGGGTAGCTTGGACATACCTCTATGTCCTGGATTATCTTTGGATATAACCCTCTGTAAAATGAATTGGGTGGACCATCCGCAGGCCTATTTTTAAATAGATATTGTTCCCTAGGAAGAAAGGGCAGAGACATGAGTAAACAGGGAAAAGACACATAACGTCAGTGCTTCCACATTTTTTTTTAATTAAAGACTGCCTCATAATATTAGACTCTGTACATTGTTTTGTTGCTAATCACCACCTCAACTTCATTAAGGGACACAGGTATTGCAGTAGGCCAGTGAAGCACTCACACCTTTTCCATAGCTGATCTTTGGCCTAGCTCCATATGCCTGCCTTGGCCCATATCCCTTAGTACCTTTGTTAATGAACTTTTATCTCAGATTTAAAATTACCAACTTATGTAGCATTCACTGCTATTTGTTGAAGAGCATTCCAAACATCGCCCGCACTTTTGATTACCTCTCTTGAATGGTCTGGTCCTAATTCGCAAACTTGCTCCCTAATTCTAGAATCTCCAACCAGTGGAAATAGTTTATCACCTCTGTCTTTTCCTGTTTTCCAATGCTTAATATATTTTCAAACTTAGGATGCATTTCTATATAGTAAAAGTAATACAGGTAATTTGTTTCTATGGACAGAACAAATACCTTCTCAAATTTGGCAATCAACATAAGCTGACAATTTACAAATCAATTCAGTGGCTCATTCATTAAATTGGATCTATTCCCTTGAATATTTGTGGGATTGTTACTCTCAGCTGGAAATGATAAAACAGGTAGGTCAATTTTCGTGCCAGAGTTAATTTGAGGCTCGTAAGGAAACTAAAGGATTGTGGTGAAGATTCACAATTCGTGAAGGTAGGACACAGAGACAGTTAAGTGACAGTGCAGTATTGTTACAACAAAAATTAATTCCAAATTACTTATTTTTAACAAGCTTGACAATGAGATGTGGACATCATGGGCTAGGTCAGCATTTGTTGCTCATTACTAATTGTGTGGAGAGCAGTAAAGAGCAACCTACATCACGGTGGGTTTGGAGTCAAGTGCAGGCCAGGTAAGGATGGCAGATTTCCTTCCAGACACTTGATCATGTTTTAATTTCAGAATTCAAATCCACAGTGTCCCCAGAACATAAACCTGGGGCTCTGCATTACTCGACCATTGATATTACCATGATGCTTTGACCTGACAATGTCATTAGGAAAATTCAAACAAAATGGATAATAAAGCTGGAGGTTGGCTAATGTGGTGCCAATAAAGTAAGGTGGCAAGGAAAACCCAAGGAACTAAAGACAAGTGAGCCTGACATCAGTGGTGGGCAAGTTGCCGGAGGGAATCCTGAGGGAGAGGATTTACATTTATTTGAAAAGACAAGGATTGATTGGGAATAGTTAATATGGCTGTGTGTATGGGAAATTATGTCTCACTAACTTTGCACAAACTTGAATTTAAAAGGGACCCAAGGGGAAACTTTTTAAACACAGAGGGCGGTGTGTGGTTGGAATGTGCTGCCAGAGGAAGTGGTGGAGGCTCGTACAATTCTAGCATTTAAAAGGCATCTGGTTGGGTATATGAATAGGAAGGGTTTAGAGGGATATGGGCCAAGTGTTGGCAAATGGGACTAGATTAGGTCAGCATGGTCAAATTGGATCGAAGGGTCTGTTTCCATGCTGTACATCTCTATGACTCTAAGTCAACAAAGGAATAATCGGGCTGATGATCACAGGCTCTGTCAAAGAGCTGGGATAGATTTCATACCCAATGTAATGATTGTAGAGTTTCTCTTTATAGAAAGAGGGGCAGCTGGGATTGGTCTATTTTAATTTATGCACTGCATGTGATTAAAGTAACTCACCACCCCCTCCTCTCTGCGAGGCCTCGCCACAGCGGGTCTGTGCGCACCATCCGTTCAATCAGCTTTTTCCACAGCATTCCCTCGCCAATAACCCGCTGCCATTCTTTACACACCACCTCAGCAGCACACAGTGACTTGGCATCCAGGTATGACAGGATGTTCTCTGCTATGTGATCCAATCCTTGGGCTATGGACATAAAAGAACACACCGATTAATAATCTATCCAACAGGCTGCAGTTAAGGCATCATGTAGTAAACCTCTACGTAACTCAAGCTGTGAACTCTTTTAAAGATCATTGCATTTGTCCTTCGTCACTCCATGCCTAGTGGCTTTACGGGTGAATATGATGTGTGACATAACACCAAAGCACAGCAAACCTCCAAAGTTAATACTTGAACTGCACTAGTTGTGTTCATCTCAAGTAGTAAAAATAGGCAGTGGCATTCCTTGACTCAATTGGTGTCAGGGACAGAAGTCAGCCAGAATACCTGCACACTATTTAGTGGATCTCCTAAGCTTCTGGATCTCAATATTAGGATCAGACTCAACTGTGATTGCACTCTCCTTCCAGCACAGTCTGCTGTTCCTGCTTGCCCATATCACAACATAGCTACTTGGGCCAGAATGCTTACTAAATAAGAACCAGAGAGATTTGATTCCATTTTTCAACCAACTATTTTGAATACACAGTAACTCATCAATAAGGAATCACTGGACAAGAGGCATCATTTCCAACTTGAAAAAATACCTTTCACTTAGGAGCATGGATAGGATAAATAGACAGTCTTGTCTCTGGGGTGGGAGAGTCCAGAACTAGAGGGCATAGGTTTAGGGTAAGAGGGGAAAGATATAAGAGAGTCCTAAGGGGCAATTATTTCACACAGAGGGTAGTATGTGTATGGAATGAGCTGCCAGAGGAAGTGGTGGAGGCTGGTACAATTGCAACATTTAAAAAGCATTTGGATGGGTAGAATAAGGAGGGTTTGGAGGGATATGGGCCAGGTGCTGGTAGGTGAATGAATGTTCTCCCCCTGCAAGGTATCATACTTATTTCACTCACTCTAACAGAACACAGCCATTATTGAAAAGGCCAGCATTTATCATCCAACTCTAATTGTCCTCAGGATAGTGATGGCAAATTGTCTTGTGGAACCACTGCAGTCCATTGGCGTAGATACATCAACAGTGCTGTTCAGATGGAGTTCCACAATGTTCACCACAGTGACAGTAAGAGAAGAGCGATATAACACAGTCAGGATGATGTGTAGCTTGGAGGGGAACTTGCAAGGGCAAGGCTCTTTGTTCTTCATTTGTGAGATGTGGGCATCGCTTGCTGGCCAGCATTTATTTTCCTTCCCTCGCTGCCCTTGAACAGAGTGGCTTGCTCGGCCATTTCAGAGGGCAGTTGAGTGTCAAGACATTGCTGTGGGTTGGGAGTCACGTGCAGACCAGACCAGACCAGGTGAGGAGGGCAGATTTCCTTTCTTGAAAGACATGAGTGAACTAGTTGGGTTTTTCCAATCATCGCCAATGGTTACACGGTCATCAGTACATCCTTAATGCCAGATTTTTTTTTTAAATGAATTCAAATTCCAATATCAGTCATGGTGGGATTCAAACCGGTGTCCCAAAAATATTAGTTGAATTTTTGGATTAATATTCTAGCAGTCATAATACCGCTAGGCCATTGCTTCCCTGCTCTTATTCCTCTAGGGCTTCTCTTAACCTGCTTGATAATGCAGCTTGAGAGTTGGGAAAATATGTTTAAGTCTAGTCTTGACGACTTAGTGGTGCATCTTGTAGATGGTACACTTGCTCATATCTAGCAGGAACTAAATGAGATTTTCATTGTGGGGTTCCCCATCGTGGCTAAAGAAAAAAATGGCTAAATCTAACAACCCACAAATTTACAAATAAAGTTCAACTGATCTATGCTGCCAGTGATTTAGCATTGCATGTTTGTTGTGCTATACATTCAATACAAGTTCATCAACAGACGAATGTGGAATGAAACGTCTCGAGAAACAAACACACCCACATATGAGACACACACGAAAGGTGAACTGGTTCACTGAATCCTCCCTGCCCAGACACAGAGTAATCTGGACCTGTTCATTTCAAAACATTGCAGAAGGAAAGTCAGGTAGTCCTCATTGCACTTTAAAAGAGAAAGACATTAACGGGGTGACATTGTTTAATCTTTTAAGATCTGGTTCCTTAAAATGAATGTTTGTTTCAAAGTTTGTGTGGTTTTGCCCATCATTGCATGTCATTGAAACTCAGCAGAGCAGTAGACAGAGAGAGGAAAAACTTATGAAAGGTCAAAGTGAGAACCATCACAGAAAAGGCAAAGCAAGACACACCATGGAAAGGGCAAAGCAAGAATGAAACAGAGCAGAAAAGACAGAAGAGACAGACAGTGGAAAGACAATGCAAGAAAGACACGTCATCTGACTGAATTTATGCAGTATTTCTGATATAGGTGGCAATTTACTTTCTAAGTTACTCCAGCTCAAGAGTACAGTGCTGCACAAGTACAGTAGAGTGTTTCAATTTGTACACAGGGTTTTCAGCTGTTTGTGTCACAGACCCAATCTCTTGCTTTAACATGGCTTTTCCTTAGAAATCAACGATTCAATCAATGTTTTTCAGGAATGCGATCTTATTAAGCACATCTGTACTATGTTTTCAATGCTGTTTCTAAACTCCCTTAATCGTAATTTCCCAATACCAACAAAAGCTCGGAGCAGATCATGATAATTTGGCTGTTAAGCCTATTCCATCATTCAACAAGAACTTGTTTGTATTGGAAATTCCACCCATCTAAGTTTCCTGTCCCAACAGAAATCTACCCAACGGTCATACAAATGTTCAAAGACCCCACCTCCACCACCTCCTGCACAACCCTCAAAACATTTATTCTCCTGTCTTTTGTCAAATTCATTATAGCTCAGTGGATCTCGTCACAAATGCTTGTATAAACAATCTAAAAGTAGTCTTGCCTTTCCAAATTTGGTGGCAGCTGGACTTGTACCCAATCAAGAGCAAACTGCCAACTTCACAGACAAGAGCAATACTCCAAAAGTCAGTGAAGTGGACCTGGGTACATTTTAGTGGAAGGAAGTGGACTTACAAAAGCCTTGCAACATGTGTGTCAGAGGAACAGAAAAATCTCATGCATAAATAATAAAGTTCCAATTGAGACAAACAAAATCAATTTTTAAAAAGCAAACCAAGCACTGGAGTTCATTTATACTCAGATGTATAGCACAGAAACAGACCCTCCGATCCAACTTATCCATGCTGACCAGATATCCTAACCTAATCTGGTCCCATTTGCCAACACTTGGCCCATATCACTCTAAATCCTTCCTATTCTTGTACCCATCCAGATGACTTTTAAATGTTTCTGGATGGGTGGAACCGAAAAGCAGGACCAATATTTATAGAACCTTGGTTTGACCACACTTACAATTCCCATATTTTAAAAATGGCAATCTGGAGAAAGTACAAAAACAAAGATTTACCAGAATTATGTCAGAACTGAGAGGATATATAGATATCAGGAATGATCAAGTAGGCTAGGGTCTTGCCTGCAGACAAGAGGAGAATGACATGACCTGTTAAAGGCCTTTAAGATTATTAAAAATATTTAATCAGGTAGATGCAAAGGCCTTTCCACTTGCAAGGGAAAACAGAATTCGGGATCATAAATAGAAGATGGTCATTATTTCATTCAATGAGGAATTCAAGAGAAGGAGGGATTAGAATGTGCAAGGAGTATCTGAAGTAATCAGCACTGGAAAGCTTGAGTTATCACAAAATGGGCTCATGTGGAGCATAACTACCAGCAGAGACCTGTTGAAACAAATGATCTGTTTCTTTCCTGTAACTACGCCACAGAATAAAGTACATGTGCAGCTCACACTGTAACCTACTTCACTTCAACACCATCAGCTGTTTTTTACTTTTTGCAATACAGTAGATCCAGTTAAATATGGACCAAACAAGTTGAAATTTTTCAAACAACTGCCTAATTATAGCCCAGTCTGCCATGAATACCCTTATGTTTCGGAATAGTAAGATAGCATGCATAAACAAACAGCTTAGATGTTAGCCATGTTTCCAAGCAGCACTCCTGCCAGAGGTTCAAATACACACCAGAGACAGGAACACATAATCTAGACTGGAATTCTATTTAGAATAGAGAGGTCGCTGTAACAATCAAAGTGCAGTCTTGTGGACAAGATATTAAACCGAGGTCCCGGCCCCCCCTCAGACAGAAAAGATCTCTTAACACTCCATTGAAGGACAGAGTCAATCCAGTGTCCTAGATAAAAGCTATACAAATAGTATCTTGGAAGTTTTTTGACAAAGTATAGTCATTATTTCATGCTTTTAAGGGATCTTGATACAATTAAACTGGGTGCCATATTTCAGACATCAGGATAGACATTATGTTTAAAAAGTGTTTTATGGCTATAAAGCACTTTGGAAAAGTGGGTTTTGAAAGCTGCAACATAAATGCAAGTCTTCTCTGTTGCACTGTCATGCCAGCTCTGGCAAATTTCCTGCATTATAAATCTGGCTTGAACTTCCTTTAAAACTGGTGCAGTCAAAATTATCACTTTGTAGCACAGGCTTTATGTGCTAAACACTTTACAATCTTTGATATAATTAGCTTCAGATTCAGTGCTGTCACTGCCTGTTGGCAGCAAAGCATTCTAAATAAATTTCACTTCAATAAAAACACTTCAATCATTTCAACACAAATTATTTCTGCAATTCCACCAGCAGTAACAGACCTGTCACCACCAGACATCCTACGCAGCACTCTTCAGTATAAAGTAAATTTCTAAAGCTTGCCAGATTTTGTTTTGCAGGTCATATGGTGCATAACAGCAACCTATCCAAGGGTCAATGGATGCAAAACATTAACTCTTTCTCGCTCTAGATTTGGTGCTGGAAAATGTTGAGTTGCATTAGCACTTTGTTTTCATTTTAGAATTCCAGCATTTGCAGTTCTTGTGTTTCATATTATTCACTATGGGGTATGATAGAAATCTAGTCAACGATGTCCAAGATAATCTCTTGGCCACACCAAAGGTAGAGTTTTAACAAATCAGCGTGGACACCGGGTATGCTACACTCACTTGCTGCTCGATCTCAGTTCGACAAGATTATCACTCCACCTTCTCTGGCTGCAGTGAGGGGAGGTTCTGCCCACTAAAAGAGGTTTCCAGTCAAGGGCATCACGGCACCAACAGATGAGGGATCATGCACAAAGTAACTAAGTCCCAGACACCACAATAAGTGCTGTTACACAAGCCTTACTGGCGTCCACTAAGCCGTGAAGCAACTTCAGTAAACAAGATAAATTCAGAGCCCAGTGGAGTAGACAAGATTATGGAACACCATCCACAGAAACGGACAGTTCTTGCTGTGACCAGAATGGTCAGAGGTATGATTGCTCATTCCCCAAGCATTAATATCAATGGGGTAAGCAGTTATATTCTTACAATCACTGACAATGTATTCATCACTGTCACCTGACAATGTCTGGAAATCTGGTTTGTACCTAAACAGAATAGTTTGAGCTCAGTAAGATTGAGGCATTTAATAGAATAAAACATATTTTAAATAATTGAAGCATAATACAGCCACTGGCAGGAGAGACCCAACTGAAAGGACTTTCTCTAGCACTGGTCTCTGACTTCACGAAATTCTGGGGGACGTACTGCCCATCAAGAGTGGCTCAGTAACATAACTACTGACTGAACTGGACAAGTCCAGAGATCATAGCTGCTAGGCAGGGCTTTTAACTTGAATGCTGTCGGTCAATGGTGCAAGAGGAGAGGTGAGTGTTTGTTCTTGACATCATGGCTGCAACTAACTGAATGTGGTAGCACGGAGTCTTGGCAAAACTGGAATCAATGGGAATCAAGGGAAAGCTCTCCAATGATTGGAGTCCTATCTAGGAAGATGGTTGCATTTGCACACAGTCAACCATTGCAGTTGCATCCTGGGACTGAGAAGTTCCTCAGGGTAGTGTCTGCTCCATCAATGCCTTTCCCTTTATTATAAGATCAGATAAAGAAATGTTTCCAATGATTAGATTTTGCAATTATATTCATGGATATAGAAGCAGCCCCTGTCCACATCTGGATGCGATATCTGGTTGACATTCAGGCTTGGGTTGATAATGGAAAGTAACATTCACACCCCCACACAATGGACAATGACCATCACCAACAAAACAGAGTTTACTCAATCATTGCTCCTTGGCCATTACCATCATTGAAAGCTCCACTATCAGCATCCTGGAGGTCATCACTGACCAGATACTAAACTGAAATTGCCATAGAAATACTGTGGCTACAAAAGGTCAAAAACTAGGAATCCTGCAACAAATAACTCACATCTTGATTCCTCATTTCCTGTCCACACATACAAGTCAAGACAAAACTATGATGGAATACTCTGCATTATTTTTTAGATTGACACAGCTCCAACACCTCCGAAAAATCTCAACACTATTCAGGACAAAGCAGTTAACTTGACCAAGAACCCTATGCACTGCCATCAACATTGTTCCCTCCATGTAGGATAGGGTTCTCTTACTTCGAGACAACAGCTCACCACAATACTCTAAAAGGGAAAATTGAGAATTAGTGCCAAATGTGCCTGATGTTTTCAAGTTGGATTGACGGATGGATAAATGAACAAAGGAGTAGAACAAAAGGGTTTTCATTTTAAAAAATGTATGAAGCACAACAGAAAAGCATGTTCGTTAAAATAGGATTGCACCCTCAGAAGGGAATGTTGCATTGTCAGAGCTGTGAAATTAAATTGTGATGCTGTCTGCCTTTTACGTTTGATGCCAAAGGCCCCCTGGCACTTTTTGAACAGAGATGTTCCTCTGGACCCAGAGTCAAGAGTCCTCAGATAATCCACACATTAGAAACATATCAACAATTAGGTTGTTGATAACTAGGTATTATGTGAGCCTGTCGCTCACAGAGTAGCCTTAAAGTAGAATATGTTACAGAAATGGTAAATGAGCTTCCTTTCAGCTGAGGCACTACTCAGATACAGCTAATTTCAGCAATAAAAAGCAAGATACTTTTCCAAACATACTCTTACAATGCACCTATATACTCTCACCTCGACTTTTGAGCCAAACTCTTATCTTAATTAACCTTGAAACACCAATGACAATCAGGATTGACTAAATTCTTGCACTCTCTAAACTTGAAGTAAGACCCACCCCAAAATAGTTAGAAAAAGACAGCTCAGTAAAGGAATGTACAACATAAGTTTAGCGGGAAGGTGCATCAGGGGCATTATAATATTCCGATTACCATCTGTAGCAGGGATACTTTTATTCAGATATCAAATGCACATCCTCAAAGTTTAAAAAATAGTACATTATGCTCAAATGGAGAGTAATATTTTATTTAAATTACTCCCTCAGTGCACATAGAAAAGGCATAGGGATCCAAATATATTTCAGTCAAATGCCCTTTCAGTTGAGTCAGACTAACTTCTCTGGCATGTACATAGAAAACCCAGCATGCAACATACCTTCCCCATGGTCTCGCAGGCTTTGATCAGAGCAGCTCCATGTAGAGCCAGCTCACCCAAGGAAACCACAGTACCAGCTGTGTATGTTGAGCGCACATCAGTATCATCAAATCACCCAAAAGCTCAGTGTCCTAGAAGTAAACATGGTGTTCAACTGGAATTCACTCATGTAAAAGACTGTACTTTCTGAGTCTGTTTCTTAATTTGCTCATGGGATGTGGGCGTTGCTAAGCCAACATTTATTGCCCATCCGTAATTAACCTGGAAGTGATGACGGTGGGGGTGAGTTGCCATCTTAAACTGCAATAACTCTTGGAGTTTAAAAACACCCACAATGCTGCTAAGGAAGTGGGTTCCATGATAGCAACCTTTGGAACAAAGCTACATTTTCAAAAATAATAAATTGTGAAATGGAAAGAAAACCAGAAGCTAATTAATGAGCAAAGTTTCACCATTTTGAAATTAAAATTATCTGAAATTGTATCTAACTTTGAAAATGAAATTACTTAAACTCTAAATAATTATTAATGTCCTTATTTTCCCCTTTACTCCATGAGATTAGACATACAAATATAGTACCAAAGTGAAATTCTACATTTGACTGGCCAGTGTATTATGAAATTAGACATTTACAAAACTTTATTTTTGCTTGTCAAGGATATGGGGTGATGTGAAGGCAGGTAAAGGGAGTTGAGGCACAGACTTGGCATTATCAAATAGGTCTAAGGGGCTGAATGGTCAAATATATTCAACTTTCTTCTTGAACCAGTGCAGTCCATGTGATGAAGACACATCAGTGTTGTTAGGTAAGGAGTCCAGAACATAAAAGTAGAAGCAATAAAAATGACCTTGCCATGAATTTCGTCTTCCCCTTTGAAGTGATAATTATATCTGAAAGGCTACCCTGAGGCATTTAAATCTTTCACACTAACTCCCTCACCACTAGAATTTGATGCTTTTAACAAGGGCACTGGCACAGTACAATCATAGTACTCATGAAATCTTGAAACCACATCCCTTCATTAGTTGCTCTACCTGGAATGGCTTACAGGCAAGGAATCCTAGTCTAAAAAACTAGGATGAAATGTCAGCTTGAAGGGGGGAGGCGCAAAGAAGGGAGAAGGGAGGAGGGGTGATGCAAGCAAAGAGAAAGACTAAACAATTGATTATTTCAGAGACAGGATCAATAGCATCTTCAGCAGAGAACACTGTAGCAGCTGATAGCTTGAAGTAAGGGAGCGTATGATCTTCCGCAGCTGGTAACACTACCTTGGACCTCACCAATTACCCTTTCGTTACACTGCATTTGGTAGATTTAAGCCATTAATTTACTGAAATATCACAAATGCAATCTATGCAAAGTCCTTATTCATAATGTGCCCTCTACTCCAACTACTAAAACAGAATACTAATTATTCAATATACTACGGACAGCAAGGGGTAACAAAGCATGAAAAGTTACTAAGCAATCTATCGGTATCCAAAACACTTCAAAGAGGGCAAAAAGCTCAGGAGTAAATCAGATTAGGAGTGCGGTTTTCTCAGACACTCTTAGCATTAATAGGTCCCCTCAATTTTCACAAGGCCAATCTCAGAACAGAGTAACCAAAAATCTCAGTCTCAAAACCCACCCACCCCACAAACCCAGCATCATAACAGTGTGACCAGAAACCCCAAAATAAACCATACGCCAAACTCAACATCAGAACAAGATGAACGGAGATTCTCAGACTCACCCCAGACTCAACCCGCTCAACTTCCCCAGTGTGACCTGAGATCCCCCAGACTCAACTCCACCCCAAATTCACCATTACAGCAAGGCAACCAGACAGTCTCCAGAACCAACCTCACCCACTGAACCCCAAACCTCAGCGTGAGAGCTTGGTGGCTTACTGAGACACCTAGATTCAATTCCACACTCCACTTGTCAAAAGCATGACACAGTTGGGGCAACCCCAGCCCCAAAACCCAGCAGATTTATACTAGACACCCAAAAGAGTACAGCCAGATCCCAAAAGTTGAGATAACATATCAGAATAGACTTTTAAATGTGCTCTAGTAAACACTGATTTACATTACTCTCTGCATACCCAATTTCATGAATTATCATATATTTAATCATTTTGTAGTTTGAAATTCTGAGCTCCACTTTTAAACAATACACCCTGTTAAAGGTCTTGGCAACCAGGCAATGAATAAATGTGACCACTAGCCCACCCAACAGATAGGTATCTCAACATTTCCACATGTCCATTGGATTTCATTTAAGGTACAACACACACAAGAATGTGTAACAATTTCTAACAGACCTTAATTATAAAGGGATTTAGAGTGTTCTTTAAAAAGTCAAAGCTTATGTTTCATGTTTAACTTTTCTCTTTCCTCCAGATCAAAATACTGATTATGGTGTTAACATGAATCAAAGAATGATAAGAGCAAAAGAGGTTATTCAGCCTATCAGGTCCCTGCTGATTCTTCGGATGAACAACTCCATCAGTCTCTTTGTCTGCTCCCTGTAAACCCCTCATAATTCTGAGCATATCTATCAAATCACACCAGATTTAAACTAACTAGTCTGTATACGCAGCCTCCTGGTATCATATCCTGCACCCAAGAACAATTAAGGAGATTAAGGATAAGGTCACATACAAGTTTGGCACTTACTTCCCTCAGGATCCTTCAATGCGTTCAATTTGGTCCGGTCATTTTAGACCCATAAAATGTGGCCTACTCTGCCACTCAATAGGATCACGGTTGATTCAACATTCCTCATGTGCACTTTGCTCCATTTTCTGTATTACCTACGATTTCCCCCAGATCAAGAATCTATTTATCTCAGCCTTAAATATACACAAGAACTTTGCCCCCACAGCTTTCTGTGGCGAGTTCCAAAGACTCCAAACCCTCTGAAAAAAATTCCTCCTCATCTCAATCTTAAATTGGCGCTCCTTTATTCTGAAACTGTCCCCTTGGTCTTAGACTCAAACAGGAGAGGAAACATTGTCTCAGCATTGACCCTGTCAAGTCCCTTAAGAATCCTATACATTTCAATCAGATCACCTCGCATCCTTCTAAACCCCAGTGAATAGTCATAATTTATTTCACCTTTGTTGTTAAGACAATCCCTCCATACTGGGGACCCTGGTTAATTCCTCTAAACTGCCTCCAATGAAATAATAGCTTTCCTTAAATAAGGGTACCAAAATTAGGGGCGGCGTGGTGGCTCAGTAGTTAGCACTGCTGCCTCACAGCACCAGGGTCCCAGGTTTGATTCCAGCCTCGGGTGACTGACTGTGTGGAGTTTACACATTCTCCCCGTGTCTGCGTGGGTTTCCTCCGGGTGCTCCGGTTTCCTCCCACACTCCAAAGATGTGCAGGTCAGGTGAATTGGCCATGCTAAATTGTCCATAGTGTGAGGTGCATTAGTCAGAGAGAAATGGGTCTGGGTGGATTACTCTTCGGAGGGTCGGTGTGGACTGGTTGAGCCAAAGGATCTGTTTCCACACTATAGGAAATCTAATCTAATCTAATCAAAAAATGCTCACATTGCTCTTATACTCTGACTCCCTTGATATAAGGACCAACATACCATTAAGCCTTCCTAATTACCTGTTGAACCTGGTTGCTAGCTGTGTTTCATGCAGAAGCACCATATTCTGAAAATGCCCCCTCCCCCCTTAACCTAACTGTCTTCCATCAGTTTTAACCAATCCTCTATCCGTGCTAATATATTATCCTCAACACTACGGGGCTCTTAAGTGGTTTTATGTGTGGTACCTTCATAAATGCTTTTTGGAAATCCAAATATATAATACATATTGGTTCCCCATTATCTATCCATTTTGTTATTTCAGCAAAGAATTCTAATATTTTTGTCAGGCATGATTGCTCTTTCTTGAAGACATGCTGATTCCGCTTGATAAAAGGAATAGATTTTCAAATGCTGTAAACAAACTCAAACATTTTTCCAATGACAGATGTCAAGCTATCAGGTCTATAGTTTCCTGTTCTTTTTTACCTCCTCTCCTCGGTTAATTAAGTATGTCACAGGGAGCGTTTGCCAACTGGCTGGGACTGATACAGAATCTAAAGATTTTTGAAAGATTATCACCAGTGCATCAATTATCTCTGTAATACCCCTTTAAATTCCAGAATGCAAGTGGAGTTGACAATTAACAGATCAACTGTTGTCTCACTGGATGACAGTGCAGACTCAATGAGCTAAATTGCTTAGTCCTATTCCTATGCCTTGTGGTCTAACTCATCAGTTCCAGGGGGCTTGTCTGCCTTTAGTCCCATTAGTTTTCCTTGTACTTTTTCTTTAGTGATGGATATTGCAATTATTTCCACCTCATTTCTGTAGCGCCTTGATTATTTAGTACTGGAATGCTGTTAGTGTCCTTGACAGTGTTCTCTGTTCAGTCCCTTTTTCTGTGTCTACAGTTTATCAATCTGATTTTACATCAAGTATGTAGACACATATTCTGCACACAGTTTAAACCTTACAGCATTCCTACTTCTGACCTCACAACACCTTGCAGTTTTTCTATTCTGATCTATATGCCTCTTGTGTACCATATTTGTCCTTTCCAATGCTACACCCTGCTTACCAACCCTTGGCCAAGTTCAACAATAGCAGCATAATATACCACAAAGTCACAGCACTGTCTCTATTGAAGGGGAGGTGACGACAGAGCGATATTAATTGCAAGAATACTAATTCAGAGACCCAGGTAATGTTCTGGGGACACTGGTTAGAATCTTGCCTTAGCAGATCGTGAAATGTGAATTCATTAAAAATCTGGAATCAAGGATCTAATGACAACCATGATATCATCAATTGCCTGAAAAACCCATCTGTTTCACTAATTTAGAAAAGGAAACATCTGTCCTTACCTGGTCTGGCCTATATATGACTCCAGACCCACAGCAATGTGGATTATCTTAACTACCCTCTGGGCAATTAAGGACAGGCAATGTATGCTAGCCTAGCCAGCGACACATCTTGAGAATGAATATATAAAGTACAACTCACCCAGCCTATACGGAAACCACTCCTTCTGATTTGAACCCAAACATTAAAAAGCTCTTCCTTCTACATTGGTTCTCTAGCCACAGGCATCTGTTCTAACCTCCTGTTTTTGTATTCACCAGTGTGGGGACCTGGGGGCGATCCAGAGATTACCAATGAAGCACTTCTAGTACTCTCCTTTCCAGCTACTTAAAATCAACTTGTAGATCCACATCCTCCTTTTTATCTCTTTTGTTAGCACCGATATGGACCACGACCTCAATCCTACCCCCTTCAGTGTGCTATGAAGTGATAGTCCCAATCCGGGCACCAGTGGAGCAATACAACATTCAGGAACCAAATCTTCAGCTGTAACAATGCCAGTTTGGCCCTTTAAATATAAAATGCCCAATTACATTACATGGAAATAAGATGCCTTGAAATAAGTATAACAGCACTTAAATTGAGAAATAAGTGCAAAACTTAAAAGCTCTCCAGCTGAAAAGGAGTTTATGTACATTTTTCACTATAAAAGGGACACTATAGACATACAAAATTAATTATAATTTGATTTTATTTAGCTGACATGGTAATGACCTAAGCACTCTGCCACCTCTGAAGCTTTGAAATGCAAAATCTTTTGCAGCAGTGAAGAAAAACAGAAATTTTCCAGATTATTTTGAGGAACGTGACGGGAACCCATTAACTAAAACTCACTGACGGGAAACCTATGAGCATCAACGGTGTCATTTATTTGGTTGCCACTTTTTATTGGTCAAATAAGGAGAAAATGTAGGAGTTAGAAGCTGGAGTAGACCTATCCTGGAGGGGAAGAGTATAAGTGGGCCGTGATTGTACCAGCAAAACTTCCTAAGGACATATCTATCATTGACTTTTATGTAAGTTACAACATCACAGAATACCTCAATAACTCCATCTACTGGCTGTAAAAATGGAGTTTCAAGCAAGGTGGGCCATTATTCACTCATTTAAATAATGCTACAAATTAGACTTTGAATCACATCCGAACTAATCATCAGGATGAACCTCTCTGACATTGTTGCCTTCTTTTGCAGTATGAGTACAGTATCTGATGTCTTACCCAAATGACCATCTCTTGTAAGACACTTAGAAAACCTCTGGTATTTAATGGTTAGAGGCATCACAACCAAGGACGTGAGGCAGAAAATAAGTATGGCAATAATTTATCATTTCCCCTAACAGTGGTTATGCTACTGGAGATAGATCATTAGCAAGAAGTAATAGGAGCTTGAAACAAAGGCAACGTTATACTCGCGGGAGATTTAAATCTTATAGACTGAACAAAGGAAATTGGCCAAGATGGTGTGGAATATGAGTCTGCAGAATACTTGCGTGACAATTGCCTAGAACACATTGAAAATCACAGACAACATATTTTAGATTTAGTTCAGTACATTGAGATGGGTTTAGTTTGTAATTTTGTTGTAAATGTTTCTCTTGGCGAGAGTGATCAAAATACATTTAAATTCCATTTCAAGTTTGAGTGTGACATACTCCAGTCACAAACAAGAAACCTAAATATAAACAAAAAATTATATAGGTATAAGGTTGTTAAAGTGGCTAACAGTTTCAGTAAGAAGTTAAAGAGAGCATTAAAAGAAACAACTTATTTATAATATTGAGAAGAACAGTGAGAATCCTGAATTTTAGGAGAGCTTTAGATATCACCAGACAACCAGAACAAGGATAAAATGGGAAAAGTAGTGCAAGATGGCAAGGAACATAAAAATGGATTGTAAGGGTTTTTACATGTATATAAAAGGAGAGCAGTAAAAGTAACTGATGGTTCCCTTGGAGGCAGAGACAGGAGACATTATCACAGATGAAAAAATTGTGGAGACACTGAACAAAGTGCTTTGTATCTGTTTTCAAATTGGAAGAAACAAGCTACAAAGCAGATATAGAATGCAACCTATATAAGAGGGAGAAATCGAAGATCATGAACAGGAGCAGAGAAAATGTACGAGAGACAAAAACACAAAACACTATAAGATTCCAACTTTGATCCCAGTAGCTAATGACGTACTTGTACGGGGAGGCGATCGAATACCTTGATAAAATTCGCCATGAGCAGTAACTCATTGATGGCTTGCTATTAAATCTTGCTAAGCAGGACTTATACTTAATGGTAAGGTCCTGGGGAGTGTTGCTGAACAAAGAGACCTTGGAGTGCAGGTTCATAGCTCCTTGAAAGTAGAGTTGTAGGTGGATAGGATGGTGAAGGCAACATTTAGAATGCTTTCCTTTATTGATTCAGAGCATTCAGTATAGGTGTTGGGAGGTCATGTTGCATTAGTTAGGCCACTTTTGGAATATTGCTTGCAATTCTGGTCTCCTTCCTGTTGGGAGGACGTAGTGAAATTTGAAAGGGTTCAGCAAAGATTTACAAGGATGTTGCCAGGGTTGGGGGGGTTTGAGCTATAGGATGAGGCTGAATAGGCTGGGGCTGTTTGCTCGGGAGTGTCAAAGGCTGAGGGGTGATGTTATAGAAGTTTATAAAATCATGAGGGGCATGGATAGGATAAACAGACAAGGTCTTTTCCCTGAGATGTGGGGGAGTCAGAACTAGAGGGCATAGGTTTAGGATGAGAGGGGAAAAGATATAAAAGAGACCTATGGGACAACTTTTTCACGCAGAGGGTGGTGTGTGTATGGAATGAGCTGCCAAAGGAATTGATGGAGGCAGGTACAATTTCAGCATTTAAAAGGCATCTGGATGGGTCTATGAATAAGACGGGTTTACTGGGATATGGGGCAAATGGGGCTAGATTAGGTTAGAATATCTGGTCGGCATGGACGAGTTAAACTGAAGGGTCTGTTTCCGTGCTGTACATCTCTATGACTCTAAGTCACAGCTCAGACATTAGCTGTACCACAATGAGAACTAACTAACTATTAAAACAAATCTCTTACTGGGAACAAACAGAACTGAAGCAACGTGACCAAGCAAACACGCAGAAACATTATTATTTCAACCACAAGAATCTCCTTTTTAATGTTAAGCCCTTTGCATACATTCTGCTGCCTGAAACCAGAGATACCCAAGATTTTGGTGGCAAAAGCCACACCCATAAAACAACGCAATGCTATAATTCCCATTTATATTACCTGAAAGTAGTTTGAGCTGCTAATATCAATAGAGGAAAAAGACTTGCATTTATAGAGGTGTTAAAGTGCTTTACAACCAATTCAGTACCTTCGAAATATCATTTCTATTGGAATGTAGGAAGCACATGCAGCCAACACAGCAAGCTCCCACAAAAGATAACTGGTGTTCTTGCAATGTCTATTGAGGGATCAAAATTTGAAAGGCACCAGGAAGAAATTTCCCTCCTCTGTGAAAAAGAATCACAGGATCTTTTACATCCACAGGCACCTAATGGTGTCCAGTTCCTAAATGCAAACCATTTGTGATTAGGATCAGCCTTGTCCAACCTCAAAAAACTCAATAACGGGACAAGCTGAGAAATAAAAATCAAATGTAAATAGAACCAAAGGCCTATGTTTTGAGGAGTAAAGCGAGTGCCATGGAAATGCAGGTTAGATATTCTTGCCTGAAGCTACTCACACTGACTGATGGCACTGCAGTGAAAATGCCACTCCATCCTTTGATACAACCAAAGTCCAAGACAGCAAACAAAAATGTGATTAAGAATTCTTATTTCTACCTAGTACTCACTGTGAAGTAACTAGCAACATCCATCAAGAAAATTAAATGGCCACAAATCAAGAAATGTCACAGATGAAACTGGAACAATTTTCTATTTCAACAACTTTACATTGACCTCAAGAGCTCCCAAACATTGACAGTGAATGCAGAGTAAAGCTCCTCGAATTTTACCTATTGCATTTAATGGCAACTATCAGGTGGTTTTGGGTTTTGAATCAAGGCCTACCTGAATGCAAAAGGTTTTCATTTTGGAAATGGTCCATGCAGATAATGGTTACCTCTATTATCCAGCAATCCACTGCAGTCAGCACCATGTTTCTTTTTAAAGATACAGGCAGTACTGAATGTAGCTTGAATAGCTTCTCTCGGCTATCCCACAGCTTGATCAAGATGGAAAGTTTGCAAGTCATAAAACATCTCTCGGAACAGGAAAAAGCAACTAGACAAATGTTCCCTTTATTGCAACAGATCAATTCCCCCCCCCCCCCCCGGGAAATGCATCTAATGGCCTGCTTTCTTTGCCATTCATTCATTATCAGGACGAGAGCTCACAGGCAAGGCTAACATTTATTGTTGTAACACTTCAGAGGGCAATTAAGAACTAACTATATTGGTGTGCATTCAACCAGAGTCACGTTATAGGCCAGACAGGAGGAAGGAAGGTTTCGCTCCTTAAAGGATATCAGTGAACCAGCTGGGTTTTATGACACTGTCACTTGTACCAATACTAGTTTTCATGATCAGATTTATCAATGTATTAATATCTTAAAAATCAATTCTAATATGCCAGAGGAATTTAAAGCTGCGTTCTTTGGATTATTGGGGGGTGCTCTAAATTACTAGTAGTGCAACATTACCACTACCCTGCTATACATGGCCCTTATTACGGCGGTCTTTGATCAACCCTGGGATGAAAAACCTCTGTTCAGCTTCAATGTACACTCCTACCTTACCAGTTTTTGACTGAAGCAATATAAAGGTTTTTTTTAAAAACAAAAATATGTGCAGCCTGAAGAAAAGCCCTGTGAACACAGCAGTAGCAAGTCTTTTCCTTACCCAAGAAAACAGTTCACAATATTTCAGTTTATATATACAGGAAATGTAGTAATTTAAGAAATGTTCTATGGTTCTAAATGTTTCTCTAGTCCCACTCTTAATATTCAACATCAGAAATGTTTCCATTGATATAAAATATTTCACATGCGGATGCTTATTCTGGCTGGTCACCCGTTTTCCTTTGAGAATATTTGCTTAATGTCAATGCTCCAACGCAGTGGAGTAAATATTCCATAAGCCTAAACGCATCAAGATGGTAAGTGTGCAGGCGCCTCCATTTGAGAACATAAGGAGGCTGCATGGCACCTTGCTTCATACCAAATGCTCAATCCAACATCTGTGGGGCCATCTGCTTGTCCATAATACTGCACTCCTGGTTGACAGGAGCTGAACCAAGGGGAGCTGAGGGAGGTTCAGGTCCATTTTGACCATTAGATCAGCCTGACACAATGCTATGCCACTGACCAGCAAAGAAACTCTTCGTGATTCAAGAGTATCTATTTGGGGGGAAAAAAAACCTAGGGAAATGGGAGAAGGCTGGTTAAAGCAAGGGTTTTCATCACATACAAGCAACTTGCCACATTGAAATCCAGGACACGATCATTTTTAATTCTGTTGACTGCGCCCTCTCGAGGTCAACTGCCTGAGCTACGATGCACTTTTATGATGTTCTAAAATATTTAATTTGTTTTCTTATGGGTGGGGAAGGGATAAAGCAGCCAGTTGAACCCAGATGTGGGTGTGCTACAATCAGCTCAAATGTGGCTTTCATTTGTTATTCCAGCCCTGTCCAGTCAAAGCAAGTAACCAGCCTCACACTATACTCCAAATGAAGTTAATTCAACAGAGCTCCTTGCAGAAGACAAGAATCCCATATGTTGCGGTGAATATTAAGCTGGAAGGTTCTGGAGATTCCATCGTGCATACCAGCTTAAGCCCAAGCCTAGTAATATCATTCCTTTCCATGGCAGGAGATGAATGAAAAATTTAAAAGGCTGGTTCAGGTTGAACTATCAGCTAATGCTGCCACCTTCTGGGTCTTTAAAAAAGTGCAGCCTCAACTGGACAAGCTCTCTGCTCATCGAGTCCACAATTCCAGTCAGCTGTCACTGGGACATAAACCAACAGGTGAGAGGTTTTCTTACAAAACGATGGTGAAGAAACATCCAGCAATACAATTAAGCAATGCGTTATCACAAAGTAGAATTGTGGCTGGAGGGAACATTGTGAACAGTACAAGTCCCATCTTCAGTGAGGATACACTCCATTGTGCTGGGTGACATCATTGTGCTAAAAGGATAGATATCAAACAAATCTAGCAGCTCAAAACAAGGCATCAGAAAAATGTTGTGGGCCATCAACAGCAGGGGCAGAATCATACGAGGTTCCACATAAGTGATGAGTAAGGAAAATTAAAGTTCATGGCATCAGAAATAATGTATTGACATAGATAAAGAACAGATTGGCAGACAGGAGGCAGAGAGTTGAAATAAACTTGTCCTCTTCAAGAGTGGCAGGCAGTGACAAGTGGGATACCACATGGTTCAGTACAGGGACCTCAGCTGTTCACAATCAAACATTAATGATTTGGATGAAGGAACTGAATGCAATATCTCCAAATTTGCAGATGACACTAAGCTGGGTGGCAGTGTGTGTGCTGTGAGGAGGATGCTAAGAGGCTGCAGGGTGACTTGGACAGGCTGGCTGAGTGGGCAAATACTTGGCAAATGCAATATAATGTGGATAAATGAGAGGTTACCTACTTTGATCACAGATACCGGAAGGCAGATTATCTGAATGGTGGTTGTTTAGGAAAAGATGAGGTGTAACAAGACCTGGGCGTCATGGTGGAACTGTCGCTGAAGGTTGACATGCAAGTGCAGCAGGCAGCGAGGAAAGCTAATGGCATGCTGGCCTTCATAGCAAGAGGATTTGAGTATCGGAGTAAGGATGCCTTGCTGCAGTTATACAGGACCTTGGTGACGCCACACCTTGATGATTGTGTGCAGCTTTGGTCTCAGTCGGAGGAAGGACATTCTTGCTGTTGAGGGAGTCCAGCGAAGGTTCACCAGAACTGATTCCCTGATGGCAGGACTGACATACAAGGCAAGACTGGATCAAATGGGTTTGTATTCTCTGAAGTTTAAAAGAAGGAGGGGACATCTCAGAAACACAAAATCCTGTTGGGACTGGACAGGCTAGATGCAAGAAGAAGGTCCCCGATGTTGGGGAAATTGAGATCTAAGAGTCACCGTCTCAGAATTAGTCAAAGTCAAAAGCCATTCAGGACTGAGATGAGGGGACTTCTTCACTCGGAGACTTGTGAACCTGTGGAATTCTCTCCCACAGGAAGCTGTTAGGGCCAGTTCATTAGATATAGTCAAGAGAGAACTGGATGCGGACCCTTGCGCTAAAGGGATCAAGGGGTATGGGGAGACAGTGGAAATGGGATATGGAGATTGCGTGATCAGCCATGATCGTATTGAACAACAGTGTAAGCTTGAAGGGCCAAATGGCCTACTGCTGCACCTATTTTCTATGTACTCCAGCACAATCTGGAATCTCTTGGTTAACCCTGGCTCAATGGAGTGCAGAGTGCATGCCACAAGCAGCATCAGGCATACCGAAAAAAATGAAGTGTCAATCTGGTAAAGCTACCAAACAACACTAAATATAAACTGAAAGAACTGCGAATGCTGTAAATCAGAAACAAAAATTGAAATTGCTGCAAACGCTTAGGTGAGCTTTGAGGAAGGGTCACTTGTCCCAAAACATTAACTCAGATTTCTCTCCACTGATGCAGCCAGACATGCTGAGCTTTTCCAGCATATTTCATTTTTCAACAATTAAGCATCAGTATGCCAAACAGCATAGGCAGCAAAAGAGCTAAGTGATTAAATAATTAACGGATCTGATGCAAGTTCTGCAGTCCTACCACGTCCAGTCGTGAATGTGATGGGAGAATTAAACAATTCACTGGAAGAGGTGGCAGCACACATGACCCTCAATGGTGGGGGAATAGAGCACATCAGTATAAAAAATGAGACTGAAGCACTCACAATAATCTTGAAGCCAGAAATAGAGTAGATGGCCCATCTCTGCCTCCTCCAGTGATCCCCACCATCATGGATACCAGTCTTCAAACCAATTCATTTCACTCCACCACATGAACAAACATAGAACATAGAACAATACAGCACAGAACAGGCCCTTCGGCCCACGATGTTGTGCCGAACATTTGTCCTATCTTAAGCACCTATCCATGTACCTTTCCAATTGCCGCTTAAAGGTCACCAATGATTCTGACTCTGCCACTCCCACAGGCAGCGCATTCCACCACTCTCTGGGTAAAGAACCTACCCTTGACATCCCCCCTATACCTTCCACCCTTCACCTTAAATTTATGTCTCCTTGCAACACTCTGTTGTACCCGGGGAAAAAGTTTCTGTCTGTCTACTCTATCTATTCCTCTGGTCATCTTATAAACCTCTATCAAATCACCCCTCATCCTTCGCCGTTCCAATGAGAAAAGGCCTAGCACTCTCAACCTATCCTCGTACAACCTATTCTCCATTCCAGGCAACATCATGGTAAATCTTCTCTGCACCCTCTCCAAAGCTTCCACATCTTTCCTAAAGTGAGGCGACCAGAACTGCACACAGTACTCCAAATGTGGCCTAACCAAGGTCCTGTACAGCTGCAACATCACTTCACAACTCTTGAATTCAATCCCTCTGCTAACGAACGTTAATACACCATAGGCCTTCTTACAAGCTCTATCCACCTGAATGGCAACTTTCAAAGAGCTACGAACATAGACCCAAGATCCCTCCACTCCTCCACCTTACTAAGAACCCTACCGTTAACCCTGTATTCCACATTCTTATTTGTCCTTCCAAACTGGACAACCTCACACTTGACAGGGTTGAACTCCATCTGCCACTCCTCAGCCCAGCTCTGCATCATATCGAAGTCTCTTTGCAGCCGACAACAGCCCTCCTCACTATCCACAACTCCACCAATCTTCGTATCATCTGCAAATTTACTGACCCACCCTTCGACTCCCTCTTCCAAGTCATTAATAAAAATTACAAACAGCAGAGGACCCAGAACTGATCCCTGCGGAACTCCACTTGTAACTGGGCTCCAGGCTGAATATTTACCATCTACCACCACTCTCTGACTTCGACCGGTTAGCCAGTTTTCTATCCAACTGGCCAAATTTCCCTCTATCCCATGCCTCCTGACTTTCCACCTAAGCCTACCATGGGGAACCTTATCGAATGCCTTACTAAAATCCATGTACACTACATCCACTGCTCTACCCTCATCCACATGCTTGGTCACCTCCTCAAAGAATTCAATAAGACTTGTAAGGCAAGACCTACCCTTCACAAATCCATGCTGGCTATCCCTAATCAAGCAGGGTCTTTCCAGATACTCATAAATCCTATCCCTCAGTACCCTTTCCATTACTTTGCCTACCACTGAAGTAAGACTAATTGGCCTGTAATTCCCGGGGTTATCCCTATTCCCTTTTTTGAACAGGGGCACAACATTCGCCACTCTCCATTCCCCGGTACCACCCCCGTTGACTGTGAAGACGAAAAGATCATTGCCAACGGTTCTGCAATTTCCTCTCTTGCTTCCCACATAATCCTAGGATATATCCAGTCAGTCCCGGGGGACTTGTCTATCTTCAAGTTGTTCAAAATGTCCAACACATCTTCCTTCCAAGTATCTCATCTAGCTTACAGCTTGATATCAAAGTAGTCAGAGGCAGTGGATATGGTGAGGCTATGCACCCTGATAACATTCTGGCCATAGTTTAAGACTCGTGCTTCAGACTTTGCCACACTCCCTAATCAAGATGTTCTTGCACAGACAACACCAGCATCTATCCTACAATCCGCAAAAATATCCAGATTTGTTCTGTACACAAACAGCAAGATGAATCCAACCCAAACCAAATACCATTCCATCAGTTTATTCTCAATCATCAGTAAAGTGACGGATAGTGGCAGCAGTGACATCAAGCAGCACTTGCTTATTTGAAATTTGGTTTGGGTTCCACCAGGCCACTCAGCTCCTGACCTCTTTATAACTTTAATTCAAATTTGGACACAAGAGCTGAAGTCCAGAGGTGAGATGCGAGTGACTGTCTTGACATCAAAGCCACACTTGGCAAAGTATGGCATCATCATGGAGCCACAAGCAAAAGGTACAGTCAAAAAGAATCATTCCTAACTCAAAAAAAATGCAAGCATTTTCCTATAAAAAGTCAGTCACCTGAGTTCTGAGACATCTCAAGTGTTCCCTAAACCCAAACATCTTCTGTTGCTTCACAAATGATCTTCTCTCCATCATAAGGTAAGCAGTAGGGAGGTTCACTGTTTAATGCACAATCTTCAGCACCATCCGTGACTCCTCAGACACTGAAGCAGTCAGTGTTCAAATGCAGCAGGACCAGGACAAGTAACATTTGCATCACAAAAATGTCAGGCAATGACCATCGCCAATTAGAGACAACCTAACCACCACCCCTTGACCACCCAGTGTTACCATCACAATCTCCTGCTATCAACATCCTGAGGGGTACCATTGACCAGAAACTCAACTGGACCCACCGTACAAATACATAGCCTATAAAGGGGCAGCACGGTGGTTAGCACTGATGTCATACAGCATCAGAGACCCAGGTTCAATTCCGCCCTCAGGCAACTGTTTGTGTGGAGTTTGCACATTCTCCCTGTGTCTGAATGAGTTTCCTCCCACAGTCCAAAGATGTGCAGATTAGGTAGATTGGCCGTGGGAAATGCAGTGTTACCAGGAAAGGGTAGGGGTGTGGGGCTGGGTGTGATGCTCTTCTGAGGGTTGTGGACTTGATGGGCTGAATAGCCTGCTTCCGCACCATAAGGATTCCATGAAGAGCAGGTCACTGGCTAGGAATCTTACAGAAAGTAGCTCCACTTGGTTCCCCAAAGCCTGACCAGCTACAAAAAGGCACAAATGAGGAAAGTGATAAATACTGTCCACTTGCCTGGATGAGTGCAGCCCCAATAATACTCCAAATGGAATGCAGTGGTTCAAGAACATATCGTACAACCAACTTCTCAATGGCAACTAGGAATGAGCAATAAACACTGGCTGCCAGCAACACCCATGTCCCATGAATGAAAGAGTGTTACTGGCCTCTAATAAATCAGTAGTTATTATAGCCAGTGGAAACCATTTGCATGGAAAAATAATAAGAATTTCATGAAGAGCATGGTAGAACATGAAGAATTTTAGATGAACTGGAATTATATTTTTGACTATCGAAACCAAAACTGTAAATGTCCTTTGTCAGCACAAACTGTTAAAAGGTCACAACGCATGTTGTATGTGTGTTTTATCAGAAAAATGGTCAGACTTTCAGGAAGTTTACTATTTTATAACTCTGACCTTCCTTTGACCCCAACATATCATTAGAACAACACACGGTCATGAAATGAAAAACTAGGGAACAGGGTGTTGTGGTGTAGATCTGGGTCTTTAATCTGTGGAACTGGAGCTAATTCAAACTGAGGCTAATGGGAAGAACATCTCCTCACCCTGTTGACCACAAAGGCTGTATATGAAACAAGCCCTGGACAGAATTAGTCCACTTTGTTAGGCTGGACTGTATGGCACAAATCTTTCCCTGACCGTGAAATGGCCTAGGGACCAAGTTTAGGAAATGTCACTTCACTGGTGTACTCTAGAGGACAGGCTTGAAATTTTTAACCTGTGCTGTCTGGAACTGACCTGGCACTACTTGGAGTTGATAACAGATCTGCCATTTTTCCATTTCAGGTGTTTATTTAAAATGATAGTACTGACTTTAATAAGCTTTTAAAAAGAAAGTAATGTATAAACATTTAAGCACTTTGCAATTGATGTGGTGGTTGTCCAGAGAGGTGGCCCTGCAGCTCTGTTTCCAGACTACAGGGTTTAGTAGCATAATCCTAGAAGTAAAGTCTTCATCAAAATGCCAAAAGAAAGGCACGAATTGCTGGGTATTTTTATTATGATTTTGGAAATTTTGAATGCCGCAAGCTTTGTTCAGAGATGAAACAAACATCTTCCACAGCCAGAACAATAAGGAAGACTGCTCAATAATAACGTGCTAAAATTAAATCAGGCCCATAATTTTAGGGGTATCAAAGTTAAACCATTACAATGTACAATGTTAAAACCTGATATTAAACCACCAGTTAACCATAAATATCTTTAAGCACCACTATTAAAGAAATGGCGATGGTCTTGTGGTATTATCGATGGACTGGTAATTTAGAGACCCAGGTGGTGTTCTGGGATCCTGGGCTCAAATTCTACCATGGAATTTTAAAAAATGGAAATTAAGAGTCTAATGATGACCCTAAATCCATTCTTGATTGTCAGAAAAATCCATCTGCTTCAATAATGTCCTTGAATGAGGGAAACTACCATCCTTACTGGTCTGGCCTACATGGGACTCCAAACCCACAGCAAAATGTTGACACTCAATTGCCCTGTGGGCAATTAAGGATGAGCAATAAATGCTGGCCTAGCCAGCGACACCCACATCGCCATGAATAAAAAAAACAAATAAACAGTGAAATATTCCATAGAAAATACTTAGAAGCCTCACCACAAGTGGCCACTCAATCAAGATCAAAAACAAAATTGAAAAGGGAATTGGACAAGAATTTGAGAAGGAATTAAAAACAAGTAAAAGGTCAGTGAAATGATGGTGAATGATGATTTGGAGGTGCCAGTGTTGGACTGGAGCTGCTGAAGTTAAAAATCTCAACACCAAGTTATAGCCCAATAGGTTTATTTGGAAGCACTAGCTTTTGGAGCACTGCTGGAGCAGCACTCTGAAAGATAGTACTGCACTTCCAAATGAACCTGTTAGACTATAACCTGGCGTTCTATGAATTTTTAATGATGTTGAAATAGGCAGCTCAAATTGAAGGGCTCATATGCTGAATGATGTTCTGAGCCCAATATTTAAGTATCACAAAATAAAAAAAAAGGAGTTGCTTGTTAATGATATTCAGTCTTTCAAACCCAAAGCTAAGCTTCAACCAACCACTACTTCATTCACCTCATCTTCCAGCTGTCAATTTAATAAAAATGCTTGTCAAAAGCCATTATAAAAATGGGATTACCGAAGCGGAAGTCTTTAAGTAAGATTTTATCTCAATCTTCTGATGCTTTGGGAATTTTGTTTTTTAAAAATGAAGCTCACACATGCTTTAAAAACCAACAGTCAATTTCTCAAAATGTGACAAACTAGAATTTACTGCATATTAGCATAGTGTTATCCAAGTCACGTCAGGAGCTCAGTGGATTGCTTGTACATTACAGAACACAACACATCCTGAAAGTGTTTCTTCGCTATCAACTTCTTGCTTTTACCAAGTATTGTCACTGCTCTTCCACCAAAATGTGGAAAAGTCTCCTTCATCTATCAGCGCCCTGAATGCACCAAGCAACATGTTCTTCCTGCAATATGTTTTTCAAATTCTTTCATCCCCGTATTCTCAAAATGATTAAGCTCATCTCCTTCATTCAGCCTTTCCTCCAGTGACCCTTCTCACTGGAAACAATACATGTAATGCTGAGAGATCATTTCATAACATACTTTTCTAGTTAACGCTTTGTAAACCAAATTGTGCTCTAGGCTTTTGACCTTCATCTTGGTTTTTGAAGTTTCTATTTCTTTAAAAAGAGAAGACCATCAAAAGGCCACACCCAGGAAACCTCCCACCCAGCTCATGTACGATAGGGTTAAGCCTATCCCATGCACATTGTTGATTCCTACCTGGTAGAGCAGTGATGAAGTCCCGTTGCAACATTGGTTTCAGATAGGAGTTAATATGCCCATGCTGATAATGGCACATCCGGGATATCAGGTGCTCCACGAACTCCACCTGATCGGACTCAGACCACTGGTCAAAATATTTAATACACAAATCCTTCTCTTTCTCGTAGTTCCCAGAGGGTCGCTTTCTGGAGACGATCATAGAAGGGGGCCCATTAGTGATCTGGGTTTGGTAAAGCGGAAAAGGAAATAAAAGAAACAGAAATATTATAGATACTTGAATTCAAGTTACAGGTCAAATCAATAAAGACATGTCAATGCTAAACCATTTAAAACACTGCAGCAGACTTTCTGCACATAGCTGGGAAAGGTGGCCAGGGCAGAGAAAGAAGCAAGAAAGCAGCATTCAGATGTGTCAGAGCACACAGGCTTTTAGGAAATATTCTATACATCTAAGCTCAATAAATCAGCAATTCTTTCTTTGCAAAACATTTACTTGCCAGAAAACATGCACAACACAAAAGACATCACAAATCAAGTAAGTGCAATATAGCCAAAGCAAACACGCTAAATTGTTTTTAAAATCATTTTGTAATCTTGGCCTACATAAGCTTTAAGCAAAAAAAATTAAATCCTACCTACATTTATATTTGGTGCATTTGGTGCCTTATAGGTGTTAACTTAAGAAAAAAACACGACAGTAGCAAATCATCAAACAAGTCATCCTAAGTGAGGCAAAGAGACCAACATGATATTGATTTGGTCATGTATCTCTCTCCATAGTGTTATACCGGGAATCTAGGTCAAGCAGCAGTAGAGGCAAGACCGCACAGTACAGAAAATGAGATTGAAATATCAGAATCAGACTCAGCTAATCTCAGTCAGGACAACATTAATTATCTTACCTACTTCTGCACTTGAAAAAGCAAAACTTGAGTGGTGACTTCGCAATATCCCAAACACTAAATTATGCACTCAGCTCTAGAGTGGGGCTAGCCAATGACCCCGTGTTCTGATTATTGCCTGACTCCTTTTATAGATGTGCATTGTGGACAGTGAGGGAGTGCAGGACGATGGTCAAACAATGTTCTAATGGGGTTGTGCACGCACTTGCAAATAACGTTCATAGGAGGAATAACCTAATTTCTCGTCCTCATGGAAGACGACTCCACCAAATTAAGGCCTTCAGAATAATATGATGGGGGAAAAGAAATTCAATGACCAGAATCTGTTCCTTCATATTGAACAGTTTGACACAGTACAGTTGAATCAGCAAGGCACCGAATCAGTGAAAGTTTAGAAGGTTGCCGGATATTCTTTGCATGCATAAAGATAGGAAGATTCAAATTGGGTAGATACGGATGGCTATCAGGAACAGGGAGACCTCATCTCAAAAATTAGAGCCAGACTTACTCGCAAGCTGGGTAGGAGTACCACAGACCAATTTCTGCATCTTTATGCAGTTTGCTTACATCCGTGTCCTTTCATTAAGTGTTGCTTGAGCAAAAAAAAGTCTCCTGGTCTGAGTTGAAGCATTGGCTAAAAACATTTATGGAGGGATTGTACAAAATGCGATCTTTGAGAGGGACACTTTTGCAATGAGTTGGGACATGATTTCAGTATTGGGTCTCCTCATTATCATTATGGAGATGGAGTTCATAGGGCCAGAGTCCACGTGGGTGTTTTTTTTTTAGAGCAACCTAATCGGCCCCTCAAAGCAGGAGAAGTATGGATAGGGTGAATACCAGGGTCTTTTTCCCAGGGTAAAACAGTCCAAAACTAGAGGGTATAGGTTTAAGGTGAGAGGGGCAAGATTTAAAAAGG
The DNA here is from genome assembly GCF_047496795.1 of Chiloscyllium punctatum. NCBI lineage: Eukaryota > Metazoa > Chordata > Chondrichthyes > Orectolobiformes > Hemiscylliidae > Chiloscyllium > Chiloscyllium punctatum. Next base: position 76,046,924 of record NC_092758.1, on the reverse strand, counting down.
GACCTGAGGGGCAACTTTTTTCACACAAAGTGGTGCATGAATGGAACGAGCTACCAGAGATGGTAGTGAAGACAGGTACAATTACAACATTTAAAAGGCATCTAGATGGGTACATGAATGAGAGTTTAAGAGGAATATGGGCCATATGCTGGCAAATGGGACTAGATCAGTTTAGGATATCTGATCAGCATGGACCAGTTGGACTGAAGGGTCTGTTTCTATGCTGTACAACTATGCTATTTAGAAGTGAAAGCATGAAGCACTTTTCATGCATAGGGTAACAGGAATCTGTAACTCCTAAAAGGTTGCTGATGATGGGCCAATTGGAGCTCATGAAACTGATACAGACAATAGTTTGAAAGATGAGAGAGACTGAAAAGATTTAGAATAATGGAGTAAATGGAGTTAACGCACAGATCACCTGTGAATACTGAATAGGTACTGAACAATCTATTTCTGTTCCCTTGATCCCAGCACCAAGGCTATCTTATAGATTTTGGTGCAGACTGTCCAGGTTCAAATTCTGAATAAAAACGGCCAGATTGCTCATGTTGAGATTATATGGGACCCCATACACCACCTTTTACTGGTAGGTTCCTCCAGCCTGAAACCAAATTTTGCCATTTGTTGATAGAGGGCCAAACTACAAAGTGTACATTATCTTATACAACAAACACCTAAAACACTTGAACTAACAAAAAAAACCATTGGTGACCAGAGCAAGTAGGTTTAGGCACAGTAGCTTCAGTGCTACAATTATGCTGGAGGCATCTATTGAGGCTGGAATGGAGACACCTCATCAAGTCAGATATATGCACAGCTTGGTCTGGATCTGGTCAGTTTGATGCAGTCAGAAGGTACCATGGAAGACTTCCACGCCCTGACATCACCACCCTTCATCTTCAGCACAGAAAGAAACAAAACTAAATGGAGAAAAAGAAACATTTTCTAAGTTTATGGAGAAGTTAGCAGCACCATGGACAGAAAGCAGGGCACAGTACACAATACTGTCAAATAAACAATGTGCAAGTTTTTTCACAGGACAGAACATATGGGTGGTTTCTGCCTACTTCACAACAGTGGGCACATCATCTTTTGTCACTGTATCGAATTAGAGAGGCTGCCTTTTAACTAATACTGGTCAAGTTTGAATCTGTATTAACATGGATGTGGGTAAGTTGCATGCTCCCTTCTAGCCAAGTCTAGTACCACTGGCTTCTCTCGACCTCATTCAAACAAAATTGACAGCAGGTGCACTGTGGCACTGGTGAAAGGAAATGACAGATCTATGGTTGGTGCTTAATCTAAGATATCAAGCTAGTCCAAAGGAAAGAACAAAAGTCTAAATAGATGCACTTAGCCAAAACAATGTTAAATTTGGTTCATTCTTTCATAACAAACTTGAAAAAGGTTAAGACCAAGGAAACATTATTTGGCTTATTTTCAGCAGGGTGTTGCTGGTGAATACATGAACAAGAGTAGGCCACTTGGCCCTTAGATTCTTCTCCATCTCATGGCTGATCTGACTAACCTCAACTCTGCATTCCTGCATATCCCTAATGATTTTTCATCCCCTTGGGAATCAAAATTCTATTTACCTCTGCCTTAAAATTTGGAGATTCTGCACTACTACCTTTGAGGAAGGGAATTCCAAAGACTGTCAATTCTTAGCAAAACACAAAAGGTCTTAAATAGCAAACCTCAATTTTTAAACAATTAACCCTAGTTCTAAATTCTCCCAGAAGAAGAAACATCCTTTCCACATCCACCTTGTCCAATCATTTCAGGGTTCTATATGTTTCAACTTAGCTCCCCTCCCCAGGCTCTTCTAACCTCCAGAGGACATAGGCCTAGCCTATCTAGGCTTTCGTAAGGCAATCCGCTCATTCCTGATAATATCATGTATTACCAATCCCTAGGTGCCCCTCAAAAAGTGGTGGTGAGCACAATGCAGAACCTCTGCAGCTCACGCAGTGGAGGCACGTCCAGAATGTTGTAAGGTAGAGCGTTCTCAGGTTTTGATCTACAGACCGGAATAATAGCAGGATGCTTCCAAGTTAGGGCTTGGAGTTTCGATGTGTTTGCTGTCCTTATCCAGGTAAGTATTAGAAATCAGGGAGTTTGGTTGAGGCCGCTATCAAAAAAGCCATGTTGCATTATCACACAGCCATCACCATATCTCAACTACACATCGATGGACGTGGAGAAAAAAAGAGAGGGAAATGAGCAATGAACACAGATCCAATTTAATAAGCCGTGATATAGGATTGATAGCATTGACTGGAAATGTTTGACGGAAAAGTGGGACACAGTGTGCTATATTCTTTATTATCTTCATTCTGTACCTCTTTTGGGAGTCATAGAGATGTACAGCATGGAAACAGACCATTCGGTCCAACCCGTCCATGCCGACCAGATATCCCAACCCAATCTAGTCCCACCTGCCAGCACCCGGTCCATATCCGTCCAAACCCTTCCTATTCATATACCCATCCAAATGCCTCTTAAATGTTGCAATTGTACCAGCCTCCACCACATCCTCTGGCAGCTCATTCCATACACATACCACCCTCTGCGTGAAAATGTTGCCCCTTAGGTCTCTGTTATATCTTTCCCCTCTCACCCTAAACCTATGTCCTCTAGTTCTGGACTCCCCGATCCCAGGGAAAAGACTTTGCCTATTTATCCTATCCATGCCCCTCATAATTTTGTAAACCTCTATAAGGTCACCCCTCAGCCTCCGACGATCCAGGGAAAACAGCCCCAGCCTGTTCAGTCTCTCCTTGTAGCTCAGATCCTCCAACCCTGGCAACATCCTTGTAAATCTTTTCTGAACCTTTTCAAGTTTCACATTTTTCCGATAGGACGGAGACCAGAATTGCACGCAATATTCCAACAGTGGCCTAACCAATGTCCTGTACAGCCACAACATGACCTCCCAACTCCTGTACTCAATACTCTGACCAATAAAGGAAAGCATACCAAACGCCTTCTTCACTATCCTATCTACCTGCGACTCCACTTTCAAGGAGCTATGAACCTGCACTCGAAAGTCTCTTTGTTCAGCAACACTCCCTAGAACCTTACCATTAAGTGTATAAGTCCTGCTAAGATTTGCTTTCCCAAAATGCAGTACCTCGCATTTATCTGAATTAATCTCTATCTGCCACTTCTCAGCCCACTGGCCCATCTGGTCAAGATCCTGCTGTAATCTGAGGTAACCCTCTTCGCTGTCCACTACACCTCCAATTTTGGTGTCATCTGCAAACTTAGTAACTGTACCTCTTATGCTCGCATCCAAATCATTTATGTAAATCACCAGTTGACAATGATGATGTAGAAGGAACTTTACTCTGCATCACAGCCGGTCATTAAACTTCTCAGGTTATACGTGCCCTCTGCATATTCCAGGCTCTAGTTTCATATTTTCATCAATTGTTTTCTTAATGTCAACATTCATCTCCATGCACAGAAAGTGTCAGGTTTTAACAAATATTTTTTGAAATTTCCAAACTGGCAGATGTGAATAAATTTTATTTGAATGGAGTAAAATCTACTCAAACGTAGATTTAGAAGCACTGAATTGCTACAGAATGGTGGACTATAGACACGAATGCAATGATTTTATAACAAATGTCTAAATGATCACACTCCACACTAGTTTGAACATTTTACATTACTGAACTAAAGATATACAACGCTTCAATCCACTAGCATTACCGTGCTTATATTCATGAGACCTAATGCCTAAACTAACAGGAACAAAAGGGAACTGCTTAAAGGCAGCACTACTGATGTCCCCAAGCAGCAAAATGTTAGCCTCATTCAGTTAGGAATGAATTATGCCTAATAAGAACATAGGATATAAAATATTCATTTTGGATTGAACCTATCAGCAGCTACTTTTCCAAGAATCCATTTTCAACACATCTCAGCCCACAAGCAATCTAACAAACTAACATGGAAAAGTAGACCCCAGCTCCAGTGACGGGCTTGTTTAATGTTCAGCCACCAATTTGCGATTAGCTTTGGACCCTGATCAGCAGCCACATGCCGGATCTTGAACAGCATAAGGATGCAGTCAGCCAAGCTATGACCATGCTTCAATAATATCAGGCCTCAGGCTTTCTCTACCTCTAGTAGGCTCTGGACTCTTCACATTGAATGAGGTGTTCAAATTTCTGCCTGTCAATAGATTTCAGCTTAGCACTGGGAAACAGAAAGCAGCCTGGTGCTATTTTCAGATTCCTTGGCCTTGTTCAGCACTTGCCAGACACATGGGCACAAACACATCCCCTTCTACGAGGACCGCCTTCTTGAAAACATTTCAAATTCAATTTCAGAATCCTTGTCCTTCATCTGCAAAACCCTACAGGCGCATGACCTCACCCACTCCCGATTTCTGCCACTTTGTCTCCATTGCCCTACCTTTCACTGGCTTATTCTCTCAGTACATGACAAACCCTAAACTTCTCTTTTCTAAACCTCTGCTCAAACATCATTCTTGGATTGTACCTTTGAAAACCATTACAAACCCTTCTCTCACTGTCGCTTTGAACCAGGTTGCCTCCATCAGAGCCATCTTGGATGATTTTACTGTGTTGAACAAGTGAGACCATACAACTGAACCCTTTACAAATCCACCTGCTGATAAATTGTACTAACTCTAATATACTTTTATACTGGGTGGTTTAGACAGCATCCTACCCCCAGCCAATAACCCACCCCAATATAAAACTTCATTGATAGGCCAAATTTAGGAGGACAGAATTTCTCCCAACTTACAGATGCCGGTGGGATTTCAGTATTGGTAGCGGTGTAAAATAGTTATAGAGCCAAGAGTACAATTATAGATACTGTCCTAACTGGAAAAGCACCTTGAATTGTATAATTTGAAGGTGAAGCACTAATCGGCAAAAGGAAAGCCTGGAAATGGCCAATGCTGTACAAGTGCAACTTACACCTGATAAAATTGCACTTACGCTAGTACGTTTTAATGTTGGACAGCTCTTGATCTGCATACTAACAAACCTAAACTGAAAACACTCAGCAAGTCAGGCAACATCTATGGAGGGAGAAACAGAGATAACATTTCAGGTCATTGACCTATCAGGCTAAATGAGTTTGACTGTAGAACTGATCTGTACATAAGTACCATCCACAATTTAAACGCTCATTCAAGGGAAAGATCGCGTGTCTCCTTGATGTGCTTTACACCTATTTTCTACAGACAATTTTTACCTGCCATACTGTATTCTTCTTTGGAGACTCATCTTCATTCTGATCCTCCATCCCCGATGTATTCTGTAATGCAGGAAACAATGTGTCACCAATGAAGACTTGCTCAGAGAAATATATTTTAAGTGCTTCTGAGGAATTGCAGACAATTCAGCATCAAACCTATCAATACAAAGTTCATTGTATGTTCAAAATCCAGATTATTTGCTTTGGGCATGGGAAGGGGAGAGGGAAGACAAAATGATTACATGGAAAAGAGCCAGTATTATGCCGAGGCTTGCTAAAGACAAATTCGTAATGACTTACTAAATAATAATAATAAACAGTCATGATTTGGAGATGCCTGGGGTGTACAAAAAGTTAAAAATCACACAACAGCAGGTTATAGTCCAACAGGTTTAATTGGAAGTACTAACGTTTGAAGTGCTGCTCCTTCATCAGGAGAACTACCTGATAACAGAGCAGCGCTCCGAAAGCTAGTGCTTCCAATTAAACCCGTTGGACTATAACCTGGTGCTGTGTGAATAATAAACAGGATAGATCCATCAGATTACAGGTTCAAAACAACAAAACTGGTTTGATGGTGAGAAATCTGTGGCCCATCACAGTCCACATTACAAGTCCAGGATTAGAATAAATGAGGACCCCTACATTATACTGCCAACTATACAGTGTGCCTGCACTATACTACTAACATAGCAGTGAACACAATAGCTATAATCTGACTTGGGAGACACAGACAAGAGTTATACAAGAGGAAATTCCAGCAAGGTAAATTCATAAAAGCAAACTCTCAAATGACTTCAAGGCATTCTCCAGAACCGTCATAAGAGCAAGTTGAAATTTTGAATGCTACGCTGGTCAATTTGCAAAGTATTTAGAAACATACTTTCCTGTCATCTTTCTCAATGGCTAATGGAATTTGACAGAGTAACTCCAAACTGGTATGCCAGCTGACTCAGTCTGAACCACAAGACTCCACGTTCAACCCCTCCCCTCTCCATACCAGACACTCATCAGAAAATTCAAGGATGACATTCCAGTGTAGGACCGAGGGAGTTGGTGTCACAGCTGCTATTTTTCAGATAAGCTCTTAAATTGAGGTCCTATCTGCACGTTCAGGTCTACATAAAAGGTCTCAACTATTTCTCAAAGTAGTTATCCATGGTGTCCAGACCAGTATTTACCCATCACTCAACATCAGAAAAAAAAGATTATCTGGTCATTATCACATTAATATTTAAAAGGAGTTTGCTAAGTGCACATTGGTTCCTGCATTATTTACAATGACACCCATGATTACATTTCAGGAAGCATTTAGGGACATCCAGTGAACATTAACTTAATCATAAATGCACGTCTTGTGGTTTAGAACTCCAAAAGAATTTTTCAACTTGGCTTGACTATGGGAATAGTCAAAGTGCCTTCACCAAACTTGGTCACATCTCAAGTTAAGAGTTTTTACATGGACACTTGTTTTTACATCCAACTCTTTCTCAAAAGGTTCCATTTCCAGAAGTCAATTTAACTACTTAAACAAGAACTGAAGTCACAACAAAATGACAACCCGGCATCAAGATAGAAACTTTAAGCCCAATCTTCACATGACTGATGGTTTCTACGTCATCCATGCTGAAGCAATTTTTCAATTTTTATCAAAGTGTTTGTTCCCAGATGTGGACATTGCAACATTGATCAGGATTTATTGTCCATGCCTAAATACCTGGATAGAGTGGTGGGAACTGCCTTCTTGAAGCGCTGCAGTCCTTTTGGTGTATGCATTGACATACAATGCTGTTAGAAAATAACTTTCAGGATGTTGACCCAGTAACACTAAAGAAACAGCCTCATATTTCCAAGTCATGATAGTACTGCCAGAGGATCTTTGGTGAATTATTGCAATGAATGTTGGAGATAGTACACACTGCTGTTACTGAGCGTTGGTGGTGGATAATTGTGAATATGGTGTCAAGTGGGCTGCTTTGGCTTGGATATTGTAAAGCTTCTTGAGAGCTGGTGGAGCTGTATACATCCAGCCAAGTAGGGAGCATTCCATCATACTCCTGACTTGTGCCTTGTAGATGGTGGGCAGGTTTTGGAAGTCTGAATTTTCCTTTCTGATGAACTCAGGTAAACAGAAAACACCGACCAGGCTTCTGTACTTAATAAGAAACTTCTTATTCCAAAGAAATCAGTTCTTCCAACAGGTAAATGCAAGTATGGATCGTATAACTGCTATGTGAAAGTCTAACTCCTTATTAAACTGTTATCAATGTATACAGATAGACAGTCAAATAAACAAACATATTATAGGCAGAAGGAAAAGTATTAGAAAAACAGTTCAATAGTACTAGTCCACAGAATTTGATGAATTGGCCCTTGTGTTTTTTTTTTCCTAAGGTCTTCCTTCTGTTCTGATCTCCTTCATTCCTGAGTCTCAGCTATTTACTGAAAATACATGGCACTCAGCACATGACTTGTAGAATCCTTCTAAAACTGGTTACATGCAGCTGCTGGTGGGATGGAACAGCTATTTTCCAAGTTTTTGTTACTTCTGTGGAGAGACCTTGGATGCTCTGCAGTCTGGAGGGATCCCTCCCCATATCATAAACACACAAGCTGTTCACCTGCCCAAGAGCCAGAATTGGCATCCAGAACTGAGCCCGATGGCATAAACCAAATCAGCAATCTGTCACTAGGCAAAGCTTGCTGTGCACATGCAGAACATACATACCCAGTGCAAGTCTGCCTGTGCAAGGACGGACACACTCCCCACGTGCAAGGATGGATGTGCTGGCCTTAAAAGGGGGTCCAGAGGAGGTTTGCAAAACTGAGTACAGGAATGTGTGGCTTGTCATATGTGGAGCAGTTCATGAGTCTGCACTCAATGCAGTCTAGGTGGATTTAATGGTGCTTGTGCGATTTCATTAAAACTTACGGAATACTAAAAGCCTGGATAGAGTGAATATTAAATGTTACCACTTGTAGAAGAGACTAGGACCAGAGGACAGAGCCTCAAAACACTTTAGGACAGAGATGAGGAGGAATTTCTTCAGCCAGAGGGTGATGAATCTATGGAAGGCATTGAGTGTCTAAGATAGAGATAGACAGATTTTTCATTATTAAGGAGATCAAGTGTTACAAGCAGGCAGGAGAATGGAGTTGAGAAACACATCAGTCATGATCAAATGGCAGAGCAAACTCGATGGGCCAAATGGCCTAATTCTGCTCCAACGTCTTAGGGTGCCATCTTAGATCTCTTCCCCCACTGCTTGAACAAAGCAACAACTCTCACCGAGTTCCAAAATCTTTCTATAGTCCTTCATTCAAAACAGTCCTTTTCCCATGTTGGTCCATCATCAACAGCAAAATAAAATATGTTGCCTTTACAAAACGGTTTTGTAGATAGAGGGGCATGGTTAGTTCGGAGTTCAAGTCTTCTGTATTAGTGCCAGAATGCTGTCAAGGCCATAGCCTTTGCAGTAGTCAGTGCCTTCAATCAATTCTTGTTCTCACACATGAATCAAAATGTCTGAAGATTGACAATGGTGATGCTGGAGACATCAGGAAATAACCAAGATGGATCAACCACTTGGCACTTCTGGTTGAAGATGCTTGCACATGCTTCACCTTTGCACCATCTGCTGTGCTCCACCATCACTTAGATGGAGTTAAACACAGACACATGGGATTAGTTCAGTTTAGGAAATCTGGTCGGCATAGATGAGTTGGCCTCAAGGGCAAGTTTCTATGCTGTACAACTCAATGACTTATGTACGACTGGATGCAGTTCTGTGGAGCTGAGATTTGATTTGTTGGTTGGAACATCACTTTGCTGTGTCACATGCTGCTTACATTGCTTTGCACTTAAGCAGAGTGCATTGTAGCTTCACCAGTTAAACCCTGACTTCAGGTGCTACTCCCGACATGCTTACTCTCTGACACTCATCAATGACTCTTACAGAGTAATGAGAGTTTTGTCACTTTGTATTCTGAAAGGTAATGTAGCCTATAGTTCCTCAAGTTGTGTGTTACTATCAGTTTTACCCACTACACGCCTTGTGAAACTCATGGCAGGATGGTGAAGGAGAAAACAAGTCATCCATTATTGCTCTATTTTGGATTTATTCAAAAAAGTGAAAGATTAAAAAGGTACAGCTCCAAAGTGCTGCAGTGTCAAGAAATGTCTATTTATGACTTTCTTTTTGAAATTAACCTGTTTGCATATATTTGACATGATAGGACTTGAACTCTTACTAATACATTCTTACTAATCAACTTGTTCGGATGTGTTATAAACATTCTCTGGGGGTTAGATTTGAACCCAGACTTCTGGCTCAAAGGCAGGAACTGTAGCACTGTGCTATAACGGTCTCTTAATGTCTCTTCATAACATGCTCGGGCAAAGATCCAATTTTTAATTTATACAATTAAAATTCTGACTCTTGTCGATAATCTGTTTCTGTGTCACTGGTTAAAGAAGAAACAGGAAGCCAAACACCGGTGAGAACATTCCTATCACACTAAATAATGCATGGTATCATTCTGAAGTTGAAAATGTGTTGCTTGAAAAGCGCAGCAGGTCAGGCAGCATCCAAGGAACAGGAGAATCGACGTTTCGGGCATAAGCCCTTCTTCAGGGATTCCTGAAGAAGGGTTTATGCCCGAAACGTCGATTCTCCTGTTCCTTGGATGCTGCCTGACCTGCTGCGCTTTTCCAGCAACACATTTTCAGCTCAGATCTCCAGCATCTGCAGTCCTCACTTTCTCCTCGATCATTTTGAAGTTCACCTGGGAGGGCAAATGGGAGACTTATCTAATGTTTCATCCTAACAGCAGTAGTTCCCACAATGCAGGACTACTTCAGGACTTTAAATTGTATTTTCCGCTCAAGCCTCTGATGTAGGAATTGAGTCCAGACTCCTGATAGAGGGGAGACTGCAACCTGTTGAGTAACAGCTGACATCCTATCACCAACATTCATTCAATATGCTGGTGTCATGCTAAAGGGAGAAACCTCAATACAAGTGTATGTAATACATACTCCAGAAGTTATCCTATAGTCCCTTTTCAGAGATAGTAGCCTGCGCGAGTATTTCTGAAATAGCAACATGGTCTTGTTGCCAGTGGCATTATAGCAATAAGTTACAAGTCAATCAGCCCAACAGGACTACATTGGAGTTCATACTGCACACAAGACCATCACTACATCATTGAATCTCTCTCATCCTTTCTCTGTGAGTCCATCCAAATTCAGTGAAAATGCATCGATACTTTTCACTTCAACTGTGCCTTTTAGAGGTAAGTTTCACATTTTATCCATCGGTGAGTTTCTCCCGAATTCTCTACTCCTTAGAGACTATTTCGTATTCATAACAGTTCTGGTATCATCCATAAGTGCAAGCATTTTCTCCATATCCACCACAAACACAGAATTTTAAGGACAAGGTCTACTGATCTTCTCTTTCCTAGAGGAAATAACCAAAACCTGGTCACCTTTTCTGACAGGCTTACCTGCTTATTGTATGCCCTTATTAACCCAAGTTGTCACTTATGATTTCTATACCCCCTAGCTTCTCCACCCAATTTCATCATGTACTTTACTTTTCCTATCAAAATACATTATCATCAACATTGGGCGTATAATTTAAAGATGACCTTCAATCCACAAGTTCACTCATGTTTTAATGAAGATAAAACCATTCTATCCAAAATCTCTGGACTGTGATGAGCAGTTTCAAGTCGTACATGGGCTTGGTGTGATCAATCTGGACCAATGATTTTATACTCTTTTCAAAAGGCAAAGCTTTGCTCCATCAGAAACTGATATTTCAGAACTTAACGGCACAATCATTCTTAAAGTCTGATTTGCTGGGCTCTGGCATATAACAGTGCTCAGGTCCCTGTAACATAAGGCCCAAACTGTGCTTGCTCAGCATCAAACATATTACTTGCAGTACTGCCTTTATCCTCAGGATACTTAAGTATTGGAATACAGCACCAGGCACTGCTCTCGTACAGTGCATCTGCGCAATTACAACAAACTAAAGCTTAAAATTCCACCTTTTTCCCAATGACTCTGGGGTAAATGTATCTCTTGCCAGCTCATACAGAAGGTCGCAAGATGGATGCCCAGTCCATTATCTCAGTCAGGGCATTATAACTGACCTGGGTCAAATAGGAGGAGTGGCGAATCATTTCAAAATACTAAATCTTGCACTGGTTAACCAACAGTCTTTGCTGGAAGATGAACTTACATGGATATCAGATGGGGAAAAGACTGGATTTACCAATTAATTCTCTATCATGATCAATATCTGTACAGGAACACAACACGCAGATGACCAAACTTAGATTATGGCTCACTCTGATTTTTGGAACAATGCCTCAGTAAGACTCTGCATTTATTTTTTTGTTGTGTGGGCAGGGGGCCCTTTGTAATTGCGATACTGGCAAAACAATAAAACTTTCTTGATCTACACATCAGATTATGAACTTCAGTCAGTCAGTCATGGATCTGTTCAACAAAACAATTTGGGAAAACATTTCAGTCAATGACCAATGCTACACAATCATATTTGCGGTCGCACAGAATGAGCTGAAGCAATAAAATAATCAATTCCTTCCTACCCCAAAACATCACAAATACTGGACTAAAACAGAGCACTGTTAAAGCATGTAGACAGGAAATATTACCTTATTCCCCCATTGGCTAAAAGATGAAGTCACCAGATTGTGTCATACAGGAAGTGCTTGTTACGTACTATCTTGATTTATTTAGTTATTAGAGATAGAGATGTACAGCACAGAAACAGACCCTTTGGTCCAAATCATCCATTCTGACCAGATATCCCAACCCAATCTAGTCCCATACCCTTCCAAACCCTTCCTATTCATATACCCAGCCAGATACCTTTTAAATGTTGCAATTGTACCAGCCTCCACCACTTCCTCTGGCAGATCATTCCATACACATACCACCTTCTGTGCGAAAACGTTGCCCCTTAGGTCTCTTATATCTTTCCCCTCTCACCCTAAACCTATGCCCTCTAGTTCTGGACTCCCCCACCCCAGAGAAAAACCTTTGCCTATTTATCCTATCCATGCCCCCCATGATTTTGTAAATCTCAATAAGGTCACCCCTCAGCCTCTGACGCTCCAGGGAAAACAGCCCCAGTCTATTCATCCTCTCCCTATAGCTCAAATCCTCCAACCCTGGCAACGTCCTTGTAGATCTTTTCTGAACCCTTTCAAGTTTCACAACATCCCTCCTACGCAATATTCCAACAATGGCCTGACCAATGTCCTGTACAACAGCAACATGACCTCCCTACTCCTGTACTCAATATTCTGACCTATAGAGGAAAGCATAGCAAACTCCTTCTTCACTATCCCATCTACCTGTGATTCTACTTTCAAGGAGCTATGAACGTGCACTACAAGGTCTCTATTCAACAACACTCCCTAGAACCTTACTATTAAGTGTATAAGTCCTGCTAAGATTTGCTTTCCCAAAACACAGCACCTCACATTTATCTAAATTAAACTCCATCTGCCACTCCTCAGCCCATTGGCCCATCTGATCAAGATCCTATGGAATCTGAGGTAACCTTCTTTTCTGTCCACTACACCTCCAATTTTGGTATCATCAGCAAACGTACTAACCATACCCCCTATGCTCACATCCAAATCATTTATATAAATGACGAAAAGTGGACCCAGCACAGATCCTTGTGGCACTCCACTGGTCACAGGCCTCCAGTCTGAAAAACAACCCTCCACCACCACCCTCTGTCTTCTACCTTTTGAGCCAGTTCTGTACCCAAATGGCTAGTCTCCTTGCATTCCATGAGATTCAACCTTGCTCACCAGTCTCCCATGGGAACCTTGTCAAATGCCTTACTGAAATCCATATAGATCACATTTACCACTCTGCCCTCATCAATCTTCTTTGTTACTTCTTAAAAAAACTCAACCAAGATTGGGACACATGATTTCCCACACACAAAACCTTGCTGGCTATCCTTAAATCAGTCCTTGCCTTTCCAAACCCCGTCCCTCAGGATTCCCTCCAACAACTTGCCCACCACCGTCAGGCTCACTGGTCTATAGTGCCCTGGCTTGTCCTTACCACCTTTTTAAAACAGTGGCACCACATTAGCCAATCTCCAGTCTTCTGGCACTTCGCCTGTGACTGTCGATGATATATATACTTCATTAAGAGGCCCAGCAATCACTTCTCTAACTTCTCACAGAGTTCATGGGTAGACCTGCTCAGGTCCTGAGGATTTATCCACTTTTATGCATTTCAAGACATCCAGCACTATTTCCCTATAGTCTATATCTTCCATGTCCTGTTCCACAGAAAATACTGATGCAAAATACTCATTTAGTATTTGCCCCATCTCCTGTGGCTCCACAACAGAACTTCTCAAATTTAAGTAGTGTGCATGAAAATTAATAATAGAACTATGTGTGCATTACTGAGCCATACAGGCCCAAATGTCCAATGTTCAATTTGTACTCATTACCAGGTTAACAGAGCAGAATAACCGCAAATGGCTTGGCATTTTCCAACACCAGGAAAGTGAAGGACAGAGCTCTCCACTTCTAATCAAAATCCACTAGCCCCAACCAGAATTTGGTTTTCCATAGTTACTTTCAAAATTAGGAAATCACAGATTATCACCAGCAAATTATTTTATTGACATGTAAAGTAATTTACAGGAAATGTAAAGAAAAAATGGCCAGTTTTTGCAAACCATATTATCACAAACAATACAAATGTACTAGAAAAACAGTTTTAGTGGTATTAATTGAGGATAACTAGTGCCAGGACAGCCAAAAAGAGCTGCCCTGCTCTTCTACAGTATAAAGCCAGGAGACCACAGAGTGCAGATGGACCATGACAATAGAGTACTCCTTCATACTCCACTGGAGTGTGTCAGCCTGGACCTTTACACTGAAGAATCCGGAGTGGGCCTTGGACATGTATTGAGAAGGGAGCACGACCTAGTGACCTACATATTCCTATGTGGGGGAAATTAGATGAGGAGATTTTTCCAATACAGCTAAGAGTAATACAGAGGAGGAAAAGATTCAGAGAATGCGTGTGACACAGAGAGAGGCATGCATGCAAGCAGTTGGAGGTGCGGAAGCAAGACGGAGTGAGAGAATATGTGAGAGGGGTAATTGAAGAGAGAAAGGAGAAGGGGGAGAGAAAGAAGGAGGGAGGAGGAAATAGTGGGAGAGCAAGAATGAAGGAGTCAATAAAAATGAAACAGGAAGGGGTAAAAGAGGTGGAAGGGGTAAAAGAGGTGGAAGGGGTAAAAGAGGTGGAAGGGGTAAAAGAGGTGGAAGGGGTAAAAGAGGTGGAAGGGGTAAAAGAGGTGAAAGGGGTAAAAGAGGTGAAAGGGGTAAAAGAGGTGAAAGGGGTAAAAGAGGTGGAAGGGGTAAAAGAGGTGGAAGGGGTAAAAGAGGTGGAAGGGGTAAAAGAGGTGGAAGGGGTAAAAGAGGTGGAAGGGGTAAAAGAGGTGGAAGGGGTAAAAGAGGTGGAAGGGGTAAAAGAGGTGGAAGGGGTAAAAGAGGTGGAAGGGGTAAAAGAGGTGGAAGGGGTAAAAGAGGTGGAAGGGGTAAAAGAGGTGGAAGGGGTAAAAGAGGTGGAAGGGGTAAAAGAGGTGGAAGGGGTAAAAGAGGTGGAAGGGGTAAAAGAGGTGGAAGGGGTAAAAGAGGTGGAAGGGGTAAAAGAGGTGGAAGGGGTAAAAGAGGTGGAAGGGGTAAAAGAGGTGGAAGGGGTAAAAGAGGTGGAAGGGGTAAAAGAGGTGGAAGGGGTAAAAGAGGTGGAAGGGGTAAAAGAGGTGGAAGGGGTAAAAGAGGTGGAAGTGTAGTGGAGAAAAGGTGAGCATGGTCCAGATAGGTCACCTGTGAAATAGATTTTGCATCATTAAACTGGTTGAACTTGCAAGTGCTAACTGCAAGGCTTCAGTAATCATCTTATGATACAAAACCTTTTACTTCAGTTATCTTAAAAAAAAATCAAAGAACCTGAATTCAGTTAACGAAACCCTCCACGAAAAGGAGAGAGATCGGATTTTAACATTCAGCATCTATCACAGTGATTCAAAACTGTGACAGAATAAGTTTTCATTGCAAACCATTCAGAATTTCAACACATTCTCCCATAACAATTGGAACTTCACAGTTATTTGGTCTTGAATTGATTAAGATTCTGCTTCAAAACGTAATGAGCAATAGACCACTCAGTACACAACCGGTGATCAATAACACTGCTTTCTAGCTGGTTTCTCTGCTCTTGGCACTGAAAAAACTATCCCTATAAGCAACAAAGAGAAAATGAAAACTTCTCATGTCTTTCCAACATACATGTTGTAATTACTCACTACAATTCACCAGAAATTTAAAATAAATGATCAGCACTAGTTGTAAGCTTTGCCACACTCATGGTTGAATACTTTGAGCTACAAATTGAACGAGAAAAAAAGCTGAGTCAACATAGCAATGAGAAACCAATACTCTCAGTGCTGGAGGGAAGGCCAATGTCTGAGTGTTACTAATACATATTAAGAGTGTGCGTCTGCATATGATGGGATAATATATGTTCCAGACTAGTAACTAACCAGCCTTGTTACTTTCCAATGCATTATTTTATTTCTGGTTCATTCAATTGTCTTTATAAAAAGAATGTTGTGCTGTAAATGATTTCTTCAAACATGGCACTCTACAGACAGCAGAGCTCAAATGATTCACGTACAAGAACCAAATGGACAGCCCAATAAGCTTCATTCTAAAGATTTCTTTGAGGATTGGAGGAGCTTGCCATCTTATTCAACTTTTAAGACATACGTTTCGAAAAGCATAGTTTGATTCGTCATAAATCAGATGTGATTTGCGTGCAATTCTGGTCTCCTTCCTACTGGAGAGATGTTATAAAACTTGAAAGGGTTCAGAAAAGATTTACAAAGGATATTGCCAGGGTTGGAGGATTTGAGCTATAGGGAGAGGCTGAACAGGCTGGGGCTGTTTTCCCTGGAGCATTGGAGGCTGAGGGGTGACGTTATAGAGGTTCATAAAACCATGAAGAGCTTGGGTAGGATAAACAGACACAGCCTTTTCCCTGGAGTGGGGGAGTCCAGAACTTGAGGGCATAGGTGTAGGGTGAGAGGGGAAAGATGTAAGAGACACCTCAGGGGCAACTTTTTCACACAGAGGGTGGTATGTGTATGGAATAAGCTGCCAGAGCAAGTGGTGGAGGCTGGTACAATTGCAACATTTAAAAGGCATCTGGATGGGTATATGAATAGGAAGGGTTTGGAGGGATATGGGCCTGGTGCTGGCAGGTGGGACTAGATTGGGTTGGGATATTTGGTCGGCATAGACAAGTTGGACCAAAGGGTCTGCTTCAGTTCTGAACATCTCTATGACTCTATAGTCAGCATGGCTTTGAAAGGGGCAGGTCATTGCCTCACAAGCCTTACTGAGTTCTTTAGGGATGTGACGAGACAAGTTGACAAAGGTCGAGCAGTAGATGTGGTGTATATGGATTTCTGTAAAGCATTTGATATGGTACAGAGTCAAAAAAAGTGTGGCGCTGGAAAAACACAGCTGGTCAG
Organism: Chiloscyllium punctatum; assembly: GCF_047496795.1. NCBI lineage: Eukaryota > Metazoa > Chordata > Chondrichthyes > Orectolobiformes > Hemiscylliidae > Chiloscyllium > Chiloscyllium punctatum. The sequence goes on along the minus strand of NC_092758.1, from coordinate 76,030,056 downwards.
GCAGCATCGGAGGAGCAACAGATTCAACGTTTCAAGCATAAGCACTCAGGTTCCCCAAGTAGGCTCATTCACAAAGTTAGAAGGCATGGGATACAGGGAAATGTAGCTGTCTGGATACAGAATTAGCTGGCCAAAAGACAACAGTGAGTGGTAGTGGATGAAAAGTATTCCACATTGATGTCAGTGACCAGTGATGTCCCAAAGGGATCGGTTCTTGGGCCTCTGCTCTTCGTAGTTTTTATAAATGATTTGGATGAAAAAGTGGAAGGGTGGGTTAGTACGTTTGCCGATGGCACAAAGGTCGGTGGTGTTATAGTGCCAAGGGCTGTTGCAGGCTACAACGTGACATTGACAGGGTGCAGAGCTGGGCCGAGAAGTGGCAGATGGAGACTGCTTCCCTAAGTGACATTAGTGAAACAGGTGGGTTTTTTTTTAAATGACAGTTGAGAACTAGCTATTGGGTAGCTTTTAATTCCAGATTTTTACTCACTCCAAATTTCACTACCTGCCGAATGGTATTCGAACCATATATTCAGGACATTAACCTGAATTCTGGATGACAAGTTCAGTGACATTGCCACGATACTGCTGCCTCCCCAGGATCAAGCATCAATAGATATTACAGTTAAATACAAAGCATCATTCTGCCCCAATATGGTGGTTATAGCTTTTCATTCTCCATACCAATTATCCAATAGCTTTTCTTTTTCCTTTGTACACACAAGCAATTCAATAAGACTGCGCGAAATCAGCTCATACAGGACTCTGAGCCAGCAGACAGGAATTCCAAGTCATGGAGATTGAATCGTGGCCTGTATATTGTATTGTTCATATACAAAATGTGCATGGCCTTTTACAGAAGGGTAACCAAGCAAAACAGCCAAAAGGTGGAGCTAATAGAAGTGGTGACAAATCCTCAGTATCTTTCTGGAAATGTAATGCTGTATTCCTCTTTTTGTCACATCTTCAGCTCTCTAATCTGCCTGTACAGACATAGTGAAAAGCTGAAAGCAGTGGAGATCCACAAAGCTGGGGGCTCAGGTACACAGACCATTAAAATATCTTGAAAGGAACAAAAAGTAATCAAAATGTCAAAATGAATGCTGACAATTATACCTAGAAGGATAGAATACAAAGGGGCAGAAATCCTCTCTCAGGCATGCAAGACCCATCATTGTTCTTAACTCAAAATGATGAGCAAAGATTCCAGTTATGCAACACTAAGCTGATCATAACATTATTGCACACTTGTTTCCTGGCTTCCTACTTCAATTATTAACGAACATCTCTGAGTCCCCACTTGTTTTTCTGCCCTGAATGTCCAACTCGTACAACCTTGTGTCACAATTACATAAGGGAAAAAATTAGTGTAATTCTTACAATGTGGTTTATGCTTGCATTCATTGTAAACTGGGGCATGTTTTTCAAACAAAAATGTTAACTTATGGCCACTGTGACACTGCTCTAGCCACATGCACACATTTTAGTAGAACCCTCTTCCAACAGGGAAATGTTGGCTCACTTAAATGCTCCAATCATCCAATAATCCCAACAAAATTTAAATGCTTAATAATCAAGTATAGTGTTTTTCACCTTGCTATTTGCACAAAAGGTTTATGTTCACATACACTGGCCATGTGAATGAGCATTGAGAAAACATGTCAATGACTAATTTTCTCATATCTTTTACACTACCCAAAGGAATATGGCACTTCTGAATTCCCAATTGGCTACATGCGGCTAGTGGCTAACATACTGAATTAGGCTGGTATAAATAAATGTAGTGTCATCTTCTGAAGTCTTGGTTAAACACCTGACAACTTTAAGAAACACTTCGTAAATCTGTTTACTTGTCGACTCAGTAAAGAAAAAATGATATGGTGGTAACCAACTTGTATTGAGCCAAAATAGAAGCGCATTTAGAAAGGATTATTTTTTGAAAATCAATTTTTTTTCTATCCACTTATGTTCTGAGCTAGTAGCTTTGGAAAGGAAGGTAGCTGGGGAATTCTAATGTTCTGGGACGTTAGAACTCAGTGTTATAAGTGCAGATAAAAATCACTCCTATCGAGGAACAAGGGCAGGGCTTGTTGCCAGGTTTTCACTATGTCACTCAGAATAATTCAAGGTCACTGAACAGTTAATGTTAGTCAGTTTGTTAGAGCATTTGGAAGCAGAAGTACCTTCAGGATGCTAGTCAAACACATACTTGGAACAAAGAATGGAAGCTCCTTGCCAAAAAGGTATTGTTGCAGCAGATTCCAAATAATTAGCATTCATAAGTTCTAGTAGCAAGTAGGTACAGCTGAATGTTAGAGTTAGGATCAGGGAAAGCTCTGGGAGCTCAAAAGACATCATAGAACCATTTGTAGTTCAGCACAATTAAAAATGGGGTTGAAGGAGGTGCAGATAAGAATGATTAGAGCTCAGACAAGATTAAGGGCAAATACCAGCTCAGCAAAGCAAGCTACCTGCAGACAAGCTAGATCTGTGGTGATTAATTGCTGCAGCGCAATTTCTAAAGTCTAGGAAGCAATGATCCCAGGAAATGAGAGAACCATCACTATGGAAGCAATCACTGAGGCAGTCCATGATAGAATTTCTTTTGGAGTTTCAGTTCAAAGGCACTGGAATTCCTTGTCAAGTTTTAATAGTATTCAGTGACTAAAAGTGTAAATAATGTCTAGGCATTTACTGAGAAACCTGTGGAGTTTGTCTTGACTGCATTTACAATTTGTTGTGCTCTGTGCAGTGCTCAACCATGCTTCATCTGTTATCTACATCTACTTCATGCTCATTCTAACCACCAAAATATAAATTGTATGTAGTGTGGATTGCATTTACTGTTCCAAATTTACACAATTCTTTCTCCAAAACAGAAGAATATTGTGGATTTACTCTTTTAGTAAACATTAGGTATTGCACATTTTGTCTATTTTAATAATAGTTACTTACTGGTTTTGAGGCAACTTTAGTGGTCTGTTCCAGTGTTGTAATATACAGCTGACTTTGGCACACATTTTTAAGGTTTTTCTTCACCACGACACTACATTCATAATTAGATATCAAATATAAAGTAGCCCCATACAGAGAACAAGATATTGCTCAATGAAGGCTATAGTTGATAAGTGGCATGTACCATAGCCACACAAAGCACATGAACGTATGTTCCACCTGCAGTCTGCACAACAGTTTAGAATCATACTTCTGATTGTGAAGGGGGAACACATATTTTGAACTTGATTCTTGTCCCTTGCCAGTAATGCCTGTTGGACAGTCACACAGGGAAACCAGCAAATCAACACATTCCCACCCCGCCCCCACCCAAAGAGCAGGCTTAACTAGATTAGGACCTCAGACAGAGGAACCGGATCCCCCAGAGCAAATAGTGGAAGGCAGCAAATCTAACAGAATTATGACCCAGTAAAATAAAATCACAGCTTTCTTAAGAGAAGGCAAAATTAAGAAGGCAAACCCGACATAAGATCCAAACATCCTCCAAGAGAAAATATGAGTGCACTTGATATGTTAACCACAACTGGACAACTTTACCTGGCAATTCTTTCATGACAGAAAGCAGAAATCCCACTTAAGATTCAAGTGAACTTTTGATTTTGCTACAGTGTTCCATCAGGGGCTCACTAACCTGGTTAACATTTACTTTAAAAAGAGTAGAAATTATAAATAGGAAAAAAAACAACTGAATGATTCGAAGCTAATATTTAATCTTACAGTTCAAAATTAACTTTATAAACAAGAAACTACATTCAGTACAACATTCTTTACAAGTCATTATTAATTCTGTTCACACCAACTCATTAAAATAAATAAATATAAAGCTGCATCATTGTGAATTTCCTTTAGTTTATAAAAAGATTCTGCACAGCCATGTGTACTACTTGTTTACATTTTAGTATATGGTACTTAGATGGCATCTAAGAGAAAAATTTAACACCCATGCCGCGTTGAATAGTTAACCAGTCTCTGGAACATCTTTTGTTCATTTGAATGAGGCAAAAAACGTTCCACTAGACCTATTTATAACACTGGGCTCAGAAAAGTCTAAAGGAATGCATTTCTTGCACCTACCTCTGGAATAAATAAATGATGCAAAATTGATATTGAAATACGCAAATATATTTAATGCAGTGGAAGCACTCAACCCTATCAGCTCATTTTAATAACAATTCAATGAATAAAAATTGTAAGTATGCTCAGTTTTGGTTTTGTTCTCCATTATCTTCTCCTATCCAAAAAAAGACATTTACCAGCTTTTTAGCCTGCTTTATTAGCTCATACAAATTGCCAGTTGCAATATAATTCCTATACACAGATCAGTAAAGGTTTTGAAACTCACTTCAAACTTAATAACTTAAACTCATTTAAGGAAGAACCACAATATTCTTCTGTAGGTGATAAAATTGCACAAAAGTAGTCCTAGTAATCTGGCCTTTAAAGGTGCAGGAAAAGTTTTTTTTAAAATCACTGATAGGCACAATTTGCATTTGATTACCAGGGGGTGGGGTGGAGTTTGGAATTAACAGTGCTCAATCCTACTGCCTTACTGGGAACGTGCCAGAGTTCCTGTCAGCAATAATTCAGTTGGTGACATTCTTGCCTCTGACACAAAGATTGCGGACTCAATCGCACTCCAGAACTACAACACAAAAATAAACAAAATTGACAATCCATTGCAGTGTTAAAGGAATGCTACATTGTCAGAAACCCTGCCTTTTCCAGGTCCTGTATGCCCCTCATGGTATTCCTTCTAAAGAAGATCAGCAACGTTCTCACCACTGCCTTAGGCTATATTGTACCCCTTAGTCAACATAAAAACAGATTACCTGCTCATGAACACAGGACTGCTAGTAGGAGTTTATATTATGCAAATTAGGGGCTGAGATTCTTACCTTATAGTAACTTTATTAGTTGTAAAATGCTTCAAATAGTCCTACAATCATGCAAGGTACGATATAGAAGCACATATTTCTATTTGGAAGACCTTCATGCCCAGAAGTGATTGGTGTACCCAATGAATGAAGATACCTCCCCAGTTGTCCAAATAATCACTGTTCTGAATTAAAGGATCAGCCAGCAAACTAATTTATTTCTGTGCAGTCCACACAGGTGCTTGGAAAGGATGCTCCTCAAAAGGTCTGTGCATTCTTTGAGCATTACATCCCAAAAAATGTGGATCTGGAGCTGGCTGGACATTTATCAACTTATGAGTTATCACATCATACTTGGATGCAGATCAGCTTGTAGTATGTGCTTCAGCGTGGAGCACGTAAAATATGAATTACTAAATATATATCAGAATGGAACAAACATTCATAGAAGTTTGATAATTATCAATACAAAAGGACAGCAAAAAAACTCCAAGTCTTTTCCTTTCTCCCCCTACCCAGAGGTCAAATTTGTACAGGCAACATGATTGAAGATCAGTGCAGCTCATGACTGCGCACCTTTATAGAAGTTAGTAGAAGAACAGCTGGCACAGAATGGTACAGGACCTTGTGGAATTTTCCTACTGACACCCTCATTCACTGAAGGAGCCCTACAATTAGAGATGCTATCTGTTGGATGAGACCCCCTTCCCCCACCTCACCTTAGTTCTAAACTTCCAGCTCAGTAACTGTCCCCTTGACTTGTCCGGACTTGTCCTACCTGCCTATCTTCTTTTCCACCTATCCACTCCACCCTCTCCTTCTTGACCTATCACCTTCATCCCCTCCCCCACTCACCCATTGTACTCTATGCTACTTTCTCCCCACCCCCATCCTCCTCTAGCTTATCTCTCCATGCTTCAGGCTCACTGCCTTTATTCCTGATTAAGGGCTTTTGCCCGAAACGTCGATTTCGAAGCTACTTGGATGCTGCCTGAACTGCTGTGCTCTTCCAGCACCACTAATCCAGAAACTAAATCAAGTGTGCCCTCTCAAGTGGATGTAAAAGACCCAATTATACAATTTTGAAAAAAATTAGGGGAGGAAAGCATCACGGCCAATATTTGTTTCTCAATCAGTACCACAGATTATCTATTGTTACGTTGTTGCTTGTGGGAGCTTTACTGGTTGTCATGTTTCCTGTATTAGGAACAAACCAGAACATGCAGACTGACCTTTCACAACTACTGCTCTGGCGACATTTCAAAACACACTTCACTGAACGTCAACAGAGACATATCTGGTGGTCATGAAAGGAGCTATCCAAATTCAATTCTTTTTTGCTCCCTTTAGCCCTCTTGCCCGGATATTATCTACAGCCTGGTTAAGATGAATTAACGCAGCGCAAACTACAGAGAAAACGTGGAACTTTCACAAGCTACAAGTCAGTGAAGTACCAGATTGTGCTTTTATCAACTGGGCATTCGAGGTAGTCATAAAATGCAAATACCAAATAGGTTACTATCATGAATGGAATGCAAGAATACCACTGGCAAGAAGAAACACGTTCTGAAGGGACATATCAGAACATGTAAACTGTTGACTGTTCAAAACGACAACATAACAATGCTCTAACGACAGCAGGATTCAACCAACTTTTAAACGACATGGAAATTTAAAGATTGCTGAGGTGTAATTAGGACATAGAACGTTGCAACTCTCTTCCACATACAGCAGTGTGAGATCAACTGTTCACACTAAAACGAAGATTGACCATTTTTTAAAATCAACGGTATTAAAGAATTTGGGATAGCAGTGAGTAAATGGAGATTTATTGAAAATGAAATAGGCTCAGAGGCTAAACAGCCTCTTCTTCCTTCTCCAAGCACCTTCCTTAATCATGCATTGAAGAAATGTTCAATTCCTGAACATCTATGTACGCTCATTCACACAGTAACATGACAGTACACTGTGATGCCATGTGAAGAGTCTTACCAGCAAAAGAAACCCTGCTCGACATCCTCCATCATCTTAAAGCACTTGCCTCCTTTTATAGGCCCTTTCTGCAAGTGCAGAGAGTCATTTAAACCATTCGCCCACTCTTTACATTGAGCACACACAGCGAACATGAGCAAACTCTGAAGACTTCACTTTCCACCAGGGACAGTGATCAGGGGCACACACCCTCTCGGTTAGCTCATCCTGCACTAAACGCAGCTAAAGCTAGCTAGTTAAACACAGAATCAAACCTCAGACTTTCTGGTCCATGTGGCTTAATGAGACACTAGATAACACCTTCACACAAAAGGCCAGGACTTCAAAATTAGATCAACGTAGAACAGAACAGCAAAAAGAGTTTCCATATTGACCAAAGGGAATATGAGAAATTTCAAAGAATTTATAGATTACAGAAGACTTTACATCCTCAAGGGGTGAAGGAGACAATGGACTGTTCACATTTTGTACATCAATTTATGACAAGGATGTTGAAAACCATCAGGATGTCGAACTCTTACAATAGGGGCAAAAAGAATGGCTGAATACAAACCCCATAAAATTAAAAGATACATAGATCTCAACCCTATCTTTCTATTCTCTTCAAGTTCTCCTGAACAGTCACTGGGGTTCTTGACATATGTAATATCATTCCAAATGTTTGAGTTCTTCCATAAAAAACTTCCTGCAATTCATACAAAAAGAAAGTGATGCTTTGGCTAATTTGCAGCCCAGATTTTTCAACAAAGTGTGCCATCAACCCAATAGTTTAACATGATAAACAGACTTAACCAGTGAAGATCAGTTAACTAAATCACCACCATGCAGTAAGCTCCAAAGAGAAGCAGAGGCATTGAGGTAGCAAGTTTCAATATGGCACTATGCAAGACATATGTTTATGTCGTAAAGAAGAAAAATCATGATTTGTGCTGAATGGTGATTTCTATGTTCAACTACAGATTCTCTTCGAAATAAACTTGGTACCACTACCCCTTCCCCAAAGTACCAAGGTTTTCTCAGTCAGGACTAGCTGGGAAGTAGCATCTAAATAAGGCATGTGTGCTTCTGAGCAGCAGCAAGTCTGTGTTCTCATTGACACATTTGAGGATTCTGTTATAGACTCCACCTATAACAGGAGGACAACAGCATCTAAAACCCCAAAACAGAAGTTGCTAGAAAAGCTGAGCAGATCTGAAAGCATCTGTGAAGAGAAATCAGAGTTAACGCTTCCAGTGACCCTTCTTCAGAGCTAGATCCAAAACATTAACTCTGATTTCCCTTCACAGATACTACCAGACCTAGAATCATAGAATCCCTACAGTGTGGAAACAAGCCATATGGCCCAACAAGTCCATACTGACCCTCTGTAGAGTAACCCACCAAAACCCATTTCTTACCCTGTATTTACCCCTGACTAGTGCATCTAACCTCCACACACCATGGGCAATTTAGCATGGCCAATTCACCTAACTTGCACATCTTTGGTTTGTGGGAGGAAACCAGAGCACCCAGAGCTGAATGTGCAAACTACACACAGACAGTTACCAGAGGCTGGAATCAAACCTGGGTCCCTGGTGCTTTGAGGCAGCAGTGCTAACTATGAGCCACTGTGCCACTCTGCTGAACTTTTCCAGTAACTTCAAAAAACGGAAGTCCCATAGTTCCTTAAGTTGTTATTTAGCACCTTAGACTTTTCATTAAACAACACTGACGAGTCGAAGATAGCTCGAACATGTTTGAAAAAAGATTGCACAATTCTAGTTGCGCAGAATCTGCAGAATACAAACAGGCTAAGTGATTTACATTGCAGAGACCTTGATTTCACTTAATTACATATTCCCACCCTGCTCCTACATAACTTTATTCCTTTCTCCTCCCCCACTCTGGCACACAAATCCTCCTCATAAAACATTATTTTTGCCATTCCAATTCTAAGACTTTGTGATAGCAAAACTCCAAGAGGAATAGTGAAGCGAAGGACAGAAAGAGCCAGATCAGAAAGCAGTAAATCATGTGCAGATTAGTCAATAGTCAATTCATTAAAGCTGGTGAAACAGCTCTGCCTCTTGAATGCTGAAAAGCATTCCATCAAAAGTGGGCAAAATTATATTCCTTGGAATTGGCTTCTGTATATTTCAAATCGACATTCTTCATAGTCATTAGTGTTTGGTGAACCATTGCCAGGGATTCAAACACTGCGTTCATCATAGAACATAGAAAAATACAGCGCAGTACAGGCCCTCGATGTTGCGCCGACCGAAGCCCACCTAACCTACACTAGCCCACTATCCTCCATATGCCTACCCTATGCCTGCTTGAATGACCATAAAGAGGGAGAGTTCACCACTGATACTGGCAGGGCATTCCATGAATTCACAACCCGCTGAGTAAAGAACCTACCCCTAACATCTGTCCTATACCAACCTCCCCTTAATTTAAAGCTATGTCCCCTAGTAACAGCTGACTCCATACGCAGAAAAAGGTTCTCACTGTCAACCCTATCTAAACCCCTAATCATCTTGTACACCTCTATCAAATCTCCCCTAAACCTTCTTTTCTCCAATGAAAACAGCCCCAAGTGCCTCAGCCTTTCCTCATACGATCTTCCTACCATGCCAGACAACATCCTGGTAAACCTCCTCTGCACCCGTTCCAGTGCCTCCACATCCTTCCTATAGTATGGCGACCAAAACTGTACACAATACTCCAGATAAGGCCGCACCAGAGTCTTATACAACTGCAACATGACCTCAGGACTCCGGAACTCAATTCCTCTACCAATAAAGCCCAGTACGCCATATGCCTTCTTCACAGCACTATTTACCTGGGCGGCAACTTTCAGAGATCTGTGTACATGGACACCAAGATCCCTCTGCTCATCCACACTACCAAGTAGCCTACCATTAGCCCAATAATCCATCAGTACTCCTACCAAAGTGAATGACTTCACACTTAGCTACATCATAGATGCCCAACCTCATATCTCCCCAAATGAAATCACCTTATACCCTTTTTCAATTCATAGCCTCCTCACCATCCCCCTCCACAAAAGGGGCACCTTCAATCTTCTACTCTTACGGTTCTCACCAAGGGTCACAACACAATGAGAATGAATTTGGGAAATCCCATCTACCGGAGAGAACATTTCAGCTGTACATTTTTCACCCCATGCCCAAAGGAGACCGCCAATCTTGATATACCAATCATACCAATAAAGCCTGAGGAAAAGACTGTTAAATTACTGCACACCCAATTCTTCATGCTATGATGCACTTTAGCAACGTAGCAGGGGCGTGAAAGACATTATACTATGTCTTTTTCTTCTTGCCTCTTAAGGCTCCATCACCATTCAGTAAGTTACCTCCATAAATCCCTAGTCACTTGCCATTTTATTTCTGTCCAACCTCAGCGCATTATCCTCACAATCCAAAACTGTTCCAATAAAGCTCAGCACAAAGTCAAGGAACAGAACCCTAACTTGCGATTCTATTATAGACATTGATCTAAACTCAACAATGGGTTCAATAATTTCAGATCTCAATCACTGCACACGTACTTCAGAATGCAGGTGGTGGTAATAATTCTGCCTTCTACTCAATCCAAAACTACTCCCTTTTTATAAGATATTTCTGGTTGTTGTGTTTTATTTTGGAAACTTGTTATACTCAAATCAGCTGCCAAAATTCCTATGTTACAACAAAGGAGTGTTTCAATGACGGCAAAACTCTTTTGAATAGCCTAAGAACACATGATAGAAGGGCAGGTAGCTGCTATTTGGCCCTTCAAGCCTGCTCTTCCATCTAGCATCATCAGATTCAATATGATTGTAGCCTGAACTCCATATTCATGTCTGTCGCACATAATGCTCAACTCATTTGTTGATCAAATAAATTTTCACTCAGCCATGAATATATTCAATCATTCAGCGTCCACTGTTCCCCAAGGAAAAGAACCCCAAAGATAATGATCCTTAAAATAAATTCTTCCTTTTCTCAGTCTTGAATCAGAAACCTTTTATTTAAAATATATACTAACATGACAGCCCAATGGTTTTAAAGCTAGACTATTAATTCCAAGACCTCGCTAAGATACTGGGGAATGAGGTTCAAATCATACCATGGCAGAATTTGAATTCAATAAAAATTTGGAATAAAAGGTTTAATGATTGCCGATTGTCGGAAAAACCGATTTAGTTCACTGAAACTTCCTTTGGGAAGGAAACAGCCATCCGACCTGGTCCGGCCTACATGGGACTTCAGAACATGGTTGACTTGTAACTGCCCTCCAGACATTTGGAACTGGGTAATAACACAAGGCTGAGCCAGTGATGTCGACATCCTCTGAACAAATAAAATAAACTTGCTCTATATTTTTGTAAAAGGGGAAACATCCTCTGTTCCACGCCACCACATCCCCCCCCCCCCCCCCGCCACCCCATCAAGTCAGTCAAGAGGTGTAAGATGTCCTACCCAGGTTTGTCTATAAACAACAAAAGTGTCAATATTAATAGTTACGTAGACCACTAAACAGAATCTCATCCTTTCTAACAGGACATTAAAAAAAAAAATCAGGAGAATTAAACTGTACAGACTTCCAAAATATGAAACCAGATGGATCCAACACACCACACATCTACAATTACCAAAAATACAAAAGTCTGGGGCACCTCTCAGACCTATAGTTTCCCTACCTGGTACATCAACATACAGACTAATCGAAGAATTCCACCAAAAACTAAAACACCTAATTTGAGATTCACACCACCCAAGAATTCCTGAACACCAAAGATACCAAGATAGAAGAGGACAAAATAATGGTCTCCTTTGACGTTAAAGTCCTTTTCACATCAATTAACATGGACTTGGCCAAAGAAACACTGACATCACTACTAGGTAAACCAGGACCACGAACACCAGATAGCACAAACCTCATCAGCAAAGACAACATCCTCAAGCTAGTGGACCTGTGCCTCACCATCCATTTCACATTCAATAACAAAACCTACAAACAAGTCAATGGAACACCCATCGGATCATCAATATCTGGGCTCAAAGGCAGAAACAGTAATGCAGAGACTTGAATAAGCTGCTCTCCCATTTATCCAACCCAAACTTGGGGTCCACTGCATGGATGACACCTTAGTCATCAGAAAATGGAACATACAAGGGGAAACATTCAACACCATCAACAAGATCCTGACAGGCATAAAATTCACAAAATAGGAGGAGAACGACAACCGACTCCCATTCCTAGACGTGACGGTTGAATGTACAGTTAACGGGGACCTTCAAACCAACATCTGCAGAAAAACACCACACACGGACCAGATACTTAACTTCAGAAGCAATCATCCCAACACCCACAAACAGAGCTGCATCAAGACATCATTTCAACAAGCTACATCACACTGCAGTACCCAAGAACAACAAAAATAAAACTTGTACAAAAATAAACCCAAATAAACAGACAACTCAACCAAAAACTATACCACATTACCTTGCAACAAAGGCATATCAGAAATGACTTCCAGACTACTCAGACCCCTGGTATCATGGCAGCCCACAAACCTACTAAACACTCAAACAGTGAATAATGAACCTAAAGGATCAATTAGACCCTACCAGCAAAACTAAATGTCATTTACAAGATACAATGCAAGAACAGTTTAAAAAAAACACTACATTGGACAAACCAGCAGGAAACTTGCCACCAGGATGCACGAACACCAACTGGCCACCAAAACACACAATCCACTATCACTAGATTCCATACACAGACAAAGAAGGATACCACTTTGACTGGGACAACACACACATCCTAGGACAGGCGAGACAAAGACAAGCATGATAATTCCTAGAGGCATGGCATTCTAACCAGAACTTCATCAATAACACATCAATTTAGATCCTATCTACCTTCCCTTAAAAAAAACAGAAATGACATCACCCACCTTAAGAAACCAAGACCCATTGGCGAGTTTTGAGAAGATTTGTAGCTCAGGTTGAGGTTTTGGATGTAAGCTTGCTCGCTGAGCTGGAAGATTCAAGGCCGATAAATTGAGAGGCAGGACATACCACCAGCGCTTCAGCAAAGACGCTCACTGATGGTGTTACCTGGTCATATTGACAAAACGTCTTAAAACAAACCTTTCAGCTCAGTGAGCTAACTTACATACTTATCAACCTGAGCTACAAATGTTCTCAAAAATCGCTAGTCACAGACTATCAATGACATAATTCGTTACCTGTTGGAATGGTGCTGGTGCAGGTGCAGTTTACATTCCAAACAACATGACATTACATTGATAAAATCCATCCAGTGTTACAAAAGGCAATATTTCTTTGGCACTACCAGTCTACAGAACTTACTAGTTTCCTTTTGGCAACAAATTGTGCATGTCAATGCAGTCCTCCAGTCACGGGATAGGGTATCAGCTCACTTTCATCACTACGTTGAGTTTTTGATGATCAATACAGAAGAATCCTTTAGACGCATCTGGTTTTTGGTACCATCCTAATAGGTGAGCTCCAATTACTACAATTTGGATCAATAATGACATTGCCCATCTACAACTTAAATCTCCTCTCTCACCTCAGCTACTCTCTCTGGATTGGATCCATAAGGGTCTTGTTGTATAGATAACACATCCCCCAAATTAACAGCATGAACAGCCAAGTCTATTTTCCTAACCTACCCCCTCAAATTGATTTATAATTCTGTAATAACCTTCATTATTCACCTTGATAGATTTCTGGAAAATAAAACATGATCTATTTAATCTTTTACGTTCCTCTGATTTTCCCATTCTGATTGTTGGAGGGCCAATTTTTGAATTTCTATTTCATTCTCCAATTCTTCTGATGTTTCTGTTCCACTCAAGTATTTTTTTCTTCTGTCTGGAGTACTCACTACATAAGACATCCAAGTTTCTTCTTGACTTGATAGATCCAATGAACCTTGCTTTTGATGGTTTATTGACAAAATTCCAATGCATCATGAAACTATGGGTAATAAACAGAAGACGCTATGTTTCAAGCTGTTTGGAGTACAAGAGTAAGGAAGCCTTCCTGTAACTGTACAAGGTTGCGGCAAGACCACATCTAGAGTACTCGCCGTGCTTTTGATTCCCTTATTTAAGAAAAGATATCCTTTCACTGGAGGACGTTCAGAGAAGGTTCACAAAGATGATTCCTGGTACCAAAGGATTGCCTTCTGAAGAAAGGCTAAATAGATTGGAACCTCACTCACTGGAGTTTAGGCGAATGAGAAAGACTCTCATATCAAACATAGAATTCTTACAAGGATTTGACAGGTTAAATGCTGAGAGGATATTTCCCACTCGTGGGAAAGTTTAGGACCAGAGGATATAATCTCAGAATAACGGGGTGACAATTTAAGACTAAAAGACAAGGATGAATTGCTTCTCTCAGAAGGTTGACATCTTTGGAAATCTTTGCACGGAGAGCTGTGGGGGCAGAGTCATAGAGATTTACAGAGTCCTTGAATATATTTAATGCCAAGATAGATAGATTCTTGATCAGGAGGGGAATCAAGGGTTTTGGGGGAAAAGTGGATGTGAGTGAGGATTATCAGATTACCCATGATCCTATTGAATGGAAAAACAGGCTCAAGGGGTTGGACAGCCTATTCCTGCTCCTATTTCGTTTGGTTTTGTAGTTTTATTCTCAAACTAATTTCTTTGAATATTTCAGACATAAAATTTGAGCCTTGAGCTGATTTGTTTTACTTACTTAATTACTTAAGGAAATATTAAAACAAACTAGCTGCCCTACAACTTTTATTCCAGTCATTTTTACAGTGAAATACCCATTAAGATAAAGATAGATTCCCATTCCTAATTAGAGACCTACACAATCTCTTCAGACCCTGCTAAATCAGTACTTCAAAAGCTTATATTAGAATTAAAGGTGCACGTTTAATTGAGGATTGCGGTTTCTCAACTACCTGAAATATATTGCACGTCTGGCAAAATCTGACCACATTACTATGTAATCCTGGCCAATAAAAACATTTTATTGGAATAGTTTGTGTTTTCCTAATACCCAATATCAAACAGGAGGTGTAGTGAATGCTGAGGCACTCTAAATTTAGTTACAATATTCCTTAATGGCAGCTATTTAAGATGACGTGCACTACCTCATTAAAACTGTTCCTTTCAAATAATAACTCACTATGTCAGAGTGAATCCAATGTATGTTTGAGAGAGGATGGGAGAGCGAGCGTGAGCGCGACAGGGGGCAAGACAGAGGGGGGAGAGAGAGTGTGACGGGGGAGAGAAGGGCAGGCGAGACGGGGGGGGGGGGGGGGGAAGAGAGCGAGCGCGACAGGGGGCAAGACGGGGGGGGAAAGGCAGAAGGGCAAGCGCGTCAGGGGGCAAGACGGGGTGGGGGGGGGGGGGGGGGAGAGCAAGCACGACAGGGGGAGAGACAGAGGGGGGGAGAAGGGCAAGCGAGACGGGGGGGGGGGGGGAAGAAAGAGAGCGAGCGTGACAGGGGGCAAGACGGGGCGGGGGGGGGAGAAGAGCGAGCGCGACGGGGGCGGGGGGGGAAGAGAGCGAGCAGGGGGGGGGAGAAAAGACAGCGAGCGAGGGGGGGGGGAAAGAGAGCGAGCGCGAGCGATGGGGGGGGGGGGGAAGAGAGCGAGCGCGAGCGATGGGGGGGGGGGGGAAGAGAGCAAGCGCGAGCGATGGGGGGGGGGGAAGAGAGCGAGCGCGAGCGATGGGGGGGGGGAAAGAGAGCGAGCGCGAGCGATGGGGGGGGGGGGGAAAGAGAGCGAGCGCGAGCGATGGGGGGGGGAAGAGAGCGAGCGCAAGCAAGGGGGGGGAAGAAAGAGCGCGAGCGAGGGGGAGAAAGAAAGGGGGGGTGGGGAGGAAGGGAGAGATTGTGTTGAGATGTCGAAACCCCCCTTTTCTCAGATCTCCTTCACAGCTCCGTTCCCTTCCTGCTCTGTGAATGAATAGGGCTGTGAGCTGATGGACCAGGTGGACACACACAGCACCCTTTTCTCTCCCCTCTGCATCTTTTCCCTGGGGTGGGAGAGTCCAGAACCAGAGGGCATAGCTTAGGATGAGGGGGGAAAGATATAAAAGATATATGGGGCAGCGTTCCCATGCTGAGGGTGGTGCGTGTGTAGAATGGACTGCCAGAGGAAGTGGTGGAGACTGGTACAATTACAACATTTAAAAGTCATCTGGATGGGTATATGAATTGGAAGGATTTGGAGTGATATGGGCTGGGTGCTGGCAGGTGGGACTACATAAGGTTGGGATATCTGGTTGGCATGGTCGAATTGGACCGAAGGATCAGTTTCCCTGCTGTACATCTCCATGACTATGACTCTGAGTCAGTTGTACAGTGCATCTCTTTCAATTCCAAACCAATTTGCTGCATTTCTATTTAAAAAAGGATGGGCTAAACACATTAGCCACATTCTCTTTCATCCTTTTTGCGTGAAGCTTTCCCAAGTTGGATTCAACAACTGAATTTTCACATCTATTGTTCACAAACTCTTTCTTCCTGCGTAATTCTACCAGCTTGCGATTTAATTACAACAGTCAGGTGACAATTTAGGATGCTCCTCTCATAACATTTCTGTTTCTTTTACCTCCTCTGATTATTCCAACTTCCTTGGTAAGGCTAACATTTTTGAACACACCAGGTCATTTCCCAAAATAAAGTCAATTCCTTCAATAAATATTTGTTTCACTACTTCTGTTACAACTTCTCCATTTACAAAATCAGTCTAACCCAACCCTCTTTAATGAGATTCTGAGGGATCACCTGACCCAAAACATTTAACTGATTTCTCTCTATAATGCTGCAAGACCTGTTGAGCATTTTCAGCAATTTATATTTTTGTTTCTGATTTACAGCATCTGCAGTTCTTTCTGCTTCTCCTTAATGGTGTGTAACTTTGTATATAATCCCAATTATTAGTTTCTCCAATAATTAACCCCTCTGGAAGACAATAGAATTATCAGACAATATCACTGACTGACTTATTCCAGAATCAGTCAGTCAATAAGTTTATATTGGTTTACATTCTTGACTCAAAGCATAAGAAAAAACCTCCAGTAGTTCAACTCACCTTGTCAACATATGAAAATTCATTTTCATGACTGTCCTGACCCATTTATCATTTCTTCATACATTTAGGGAAACATGTTATAGTACCACTAGTTTTAATACCCAATTCATTTCCTGAAGTTTTGAGGATTCCTTTAGTATTCCTAATACTGTAATAGGTCTCCCATTCAAGATCCAGCATGTGTTAAGTCCAACCTTACTACAATGAGGGTCAGTTAGCTGGTTTGTGATGCAGAGTGATGCCAACAGCATGGGTTCATTTACTATACTGGCCGAGATCACTGAAGAATCACCTCTTCAAGCTCACCCTTTCTCTGATGACCCTCAGGTTAGAGTCACCATCAGTTTACTTTCTCTAACAAGAGAAAGTAGCCAAATATCCACTGGGACGATAGTGACTTTACATTTTATCTTATTATAATGGAAGCATATTGAATTCTTTACATTATTGATTCTAACCTCTCTCCTTTCTTACTGTGGTATCTTGTATTCCCTCTTTTTCAAGGCTAACTTATGTTCTCCATGTTCCCCTCCCTCATCCCATCTTGCTTTCCTGTTGATGTTTCTGAACTCTGTCACTGTTTTACTGTCTCCTCCATTTCCATTATCTTCTGTTTCTCTTGAAGTCATATTCTTTCTTTTCTAACTGTATCTCAGTTATTTCCAGCTGTGAAATCCCAATTTTCTTTCTTCAAATTCAGAATGTTGAATGATCATTTGAAGCATTTTATCTAAAGATCCTGCTTCTATGTCTAATCTTTCTGCTAACTTTCTCTGGTTATCTTTTGAAGAGTCCAAACAATCTTCAAATTCCCATGCAATAAACTTCACCACAAAACTTCTATGTCCAGAATAACCACATAGCTATTGCTTTAAGAAAGTAAGACACAGATCTGTCTTAAATATAGTGAATTCAAAACCCCAGAAGCACTTCAATTGATACAATCCGAGATGATATTACTACTGAACAGGTCAGGTCCCAGAGTGAAACCTGGATTGTCAGGTCATAATTTATTTTTGTTTTAAAAATGTGGTCTTCCACAAGCTCTCAGAGCACTGTTCCTTCACCAGATAGCTAATGGGACAGGATCATAGGACACAATTTATAAGATCAAAGTGTCATACAACCGATGTGATAAAGCAAGCTTGTTAGTTTGTTTGCAGAGATCTTGGCTGAAGATGAATGTATAAACAGTTGCTGTTGAAGGCGGCAGACAGTTTAGAACTTTGAGAAATAGTTTACGTCAATTTCAGGAGTTGGCTTTAAACTTCTGACTTCTGTTTGGTAAAACCCTGAAGGGGTTATTTGAAGCTGGGATATAAAGACTCACGACACTTCGATCATTTACTATAAATCTTGTGTCCTATTATCCTGCCCCACTAGCTACCTGATGAAGGAGCAGCGCGCCTAAGGCCAATGCTTCCAAATAAACCTGTTGGGACTGTAACCTGGGGTTGAGAGATTGTTACCTTTGCCCATCCCAGTCCAATACCAGCACCTCCACATCATGGATTCCATTGAAATGCAAGCATACAATCCTACAGATTTGGTTTTAACAATAAATTGTAAAAAAAAAATGAACATAAAATACAATAAGCTGAACACAAATATAACACAAAGTAAAGATGTCAAGCCACAAAGTAAAATACAATCACATTAATGCCAACAGCACTCTTTCATGGTATTCACACCAGAGAGAATCCCATCTCTCTCACATCTACACGACTTAATTGAAGTGTGCTCCAGTTAAGAATCTGATTACTTCTTCCTGGAGTCTTTATATAGCTGAGCTTAGATTTTCTCAGCTTCAAATAACCCCTTCAGCATTTTAACCAAACAGAAGTCAGAAGTTTAAAGCCATTTCCTACAATTGAGGTAAACTATTTCTTAACAGTTCTAAACTATCTCCCTTCTTCAACAGCAACTATCTTATACATTTGTCTTCAGCCAAGATCTCTGCAAACAAACTATCAAACTTTATTCAAGCTGCAGGTGGTTCCCAAGACCAAAAAATCTGAAAGCTTCTATCTGAAACTTCATGCACTGCACTGTTTACTTGTAAAAAAAAACTCTCAATGCAAACAAATCGCTATTAACCTCAAAGAGTGCCTCAATTTTTTTTTAAAGACATCAACATGGCCATGGAATTATCTACACATAATTAATAAACATTGAAAATAAAATCCAAATTCTAAATTAAATATTTTTTAAACATATACATAAAATAACATGCCTTACATCACACTGGTGTTACATATTTTTGGGTTTGCCTGGTGCTGTTCCTTATATGCTGTCGTTCACTCTTCATTGAACCAGTGCTTAATTTCCGGCTTACGGTAATGGTACTGCACCATGAGATGGCAGATTATGGTAGACAGTATTCTGTTGCTTCATGTGTGACCAGTCTGGAGTTACTAATTCAGTTCAAAGCAGTTTTCTCTCATTTCATTGCAGTATTGCCACACAACATGGAGGGTATTCGGAAACGTGGGACTCTACAAGGACTGTGCAGTAGTCATGCTTGCCAATACTATAATTGTCAGATGCATCAGTGACAAATAAACTGCTGAGAAGATTAACTACATTTGTCCCTCTTTTTGGTTCCTTCACTATCTGCTGCAGGCCCAGTTAGCAGTTACATCCTTTTTGACCCAATCATTCTTGGTGATAGCCACAGAAGTCGCCCAACCCCATTACATTCTCCACTTTTGCTACCCTTAGTGTTTCCACCAATTGCCGTTCAACAAGGAGTACTGACTCATCAGCTATGAATGTGTACTTAGCAGACTCTCTTCCTTGCACATGTTTTACCTGCTGCCACCAGAATCATGGAATCTGAAGTCAACGAAGAGGGTTCTCAGGCTAACTACCTCTTGACTGTGTACCACAGTACTATCACCTCATGGTGTGCAGTGGTGGTATCTGGGCCACAGTAATTCTTATGGAAATGTATCTTGCAGACCATGTCAGGCTGCTACTAGTCTTGTTTTGGCAGTTAAGTAATGACCATAACGTCGTTGCGCTGGAGCCAGACGTAGGACAGTCGTGAACTGAATAGGTTTTTATGACAGTTGACAACAATTGTCTAGATTAGAGTGGTGCTAGAAAAACACAGCAGGTCAGGCAGCATCGTAGCAGCAAAATCAACGTTTTGGGCAAAAGCCCTTCGTCAGGATTGAAAGCAGGGAGCCTCTAGGGTGGAGAGATAAATGGGAGGGGGGTGGGGCTGGGGAGAAGGTAGCAAAGAGTACAATGAGTGGATGGGGGTGGGGATGAATGTGATAGGTCGGAGAGGAGGGTGGAGCGGATAGGTGGGAAGGAAGATTGGCAGGTAGGACCAGTCATGAGGATGATGCTTAGCTGGAAGGTTGGAACTGAGGTAAGGTTGGGGGGCGGGGGGGATGTGGAAACTGGTGAAGTCCGCATTGATTACCCTGGGGTTGAAGGGTTCTAAGGCAGAAGATGAAGCGTTCTTCCTCCAAGCATCGGGTGGTGAGGGAGTGGCGGTGGAGGCGGCCCAGGACTTGCATGTCCTTGGCAGAATGGGAGGGGGAGTTGACGTGTTGGGTTATGGGGCGGTGACGTTGATTGGTGCGGGTGTCCCGGAGATGTTCCCTTAAGCGAGATCTTCCGCCTCGGAACACTTCAAACCCATGGCATCAATGTGGACTTCACTAGTTTCCTCATTTCCCCTCCCCCCACCTTACCCCAGTTCCAACTTTCCCAATCAGCACCATCCTCACGACCAGTCCTACCTGCCAATCTTCCTTCCCACCTATCCGCTCCACCCCATCACCTTCACCCCCATCCACCTATTGTACTCTTTGCTACCTTCTCCCCAGCACCACCCCCCTCCCATTTATCTCTCTACCCTGGAGGTTCTCTGCCTTCAGTCCTGATGAAGGGCTTTTGCCTGAAACGACGATTTTCCTACTCCTTGGATGCTGCCTGATCTGCTGTGCTTTTTCAGCACCACTCTAATCTAGACTCTGATTGTCAGCATCTACAGTCCTCACTTCTGCCTAGCTGACAACAGTTGTATGGTTACCATTAAGCTAAATATTCTTTTCAATTCCACATTTATTAATTGATTGAAATTTCATCGTCTGCCATGGTGGGATTGAAATCCAAGTCATCACAGCATTAAGACTCGAAATAATATCACAACTCTCTGCCTTTGCAATTGTAGACATAAGAAATCTACTTTCAAATCTCACAACCAAGTGTCAACATCAAACATTCCAAAAGCACATGCGAGTAGAAAAGCTAATGCAAAATATGGTGCACGCTAGAAATCTGAAACAGAACAAATGGCAGAAGTACCCAGATCTGGTAGCATTTATGGACAGAGTGTTAACTTTCAGATTAATGGTCCTTCATAAGCACAGAACATTTCTTCCGGTGAAATTTGATTGATGTGAAATGTTAAATGTTAATGTCTACGTGCAGAAAATAATTAATCTATTCTGTGCCAATGGGATTAAAATCTAACCTTATACCAGCATCCCTGTTGCGCCATTGTTCTTCCCCCCCCCGCCTCACACAGCATGGTCTGGTTATGGTTATGCCTCCTACACCTTGAAGAGTTGTGCTCATTTGCATCTGGGTTTAACATCTAAATAGATAATTCCTGAAAAGTGACTCACTATTTTCATCTCCTTAATCTGGACTGATCTAAAATAAACCTACAAAAATGAGTTAATTGACTGCATCATTAATTACTTCCTCTGAGCTTGCTGCACCCATCAGTCCACTGAAGCGGTAGAATATTGTTTAATACAATCTAATAGGCTTGCCAACCTGCTTTAATGACTATTATTCCGGTAGTTGCTGGGATGGCAAGTATGTATTAAGTACTGAAACGCAAGAAGCATTTCAGCATAGACTGATCTGTCATCACCTGATAATGGGACATGCCTCTCAGGCAATGTAGTCACTCATATGATTTGATACGCATTAAATTTTTTACACAAAAAAAACTCAATACCATCTGTCATACCAAGAAAACTTTCAGTCATGAACTAAACTAAAGTGAGACAGACTAAGTGACTTCATCCACAGCTTCCCTCCCCCTTGGTAGGCAACTTCATTAAGCGACCTGCTTCGACCAGTCTCAGAAGCTGGAGGGGCTGAAGCATTCAATATGACACAACTTGCAGAGTGCACACTTACTACAGTATGGATTCAAAATAATTTCCAGATATCTCAAAGAACTTCAAAGCTAATGGAGTACTTTGGCTGCAGAATCATAGGAACTCTATAGACAATTTGTGTCATCAACATCCCATTAACAGCAATAAGGTTTTAATGATGATGATTGAAGGATAAATATTAGCCACATTACCAGGGAGAATTCCCCCTTCTCTTTATCAAATAGCACAATGTAATCTTTATCACAGGACAGGGAAGGAGATGTAATCTACAAATCTGAAATATGCACCTTTAACAGCACAGCACTCCCTCAGCACTAAAGAGTACGTGTCGGGAGTTGGGCTGGAACCTGCAAGCAGTGCTCCTCACCGAAGGTACAGCTGACAAAAATGGAGCCCCCAATATATGAAGCTAGCACAATACAGAAAAAAAAATTACCAGTCCTCATGGAGGGAAATTGAACCAGTCCAAACCCACCGAAAGTTGTTTTAGACTTAATTATTTACACTGAATTCAGACAATAACAGAGTATTTTCTTCAGGCTAAGGCATGGTGTCAGGTTTGCAATCTCCATTTGACTGTTTAAGAAAGGTGAAGCCATAAAACATTCATATACCTGTTAGGTCACCCAAGGTCTTGAACAGAGATTTGTTCCTGTCCAAAATTACAATTTATTCAGTTAACAAAAAGTCATGCTGAAAGTAGACACCAGACCATGACTTGAATTTATTCTGGGCTGAACTCTTTTACATCCAATTCTGGCCTGATAAAGATTGAGAAGTTGTGCTATAACAAATAGCCTCAGAGGACTACTGCGCCTTCTTACAACTGAACAGATGGAGTATTTACAGGAAACCACAGAAAATCCTCAAGAAAAAAGACTTGCTTTTCCGAGAATGCATGCACAAATGTAGCAAAGCCACATGCGTGGAATAAAGTTTAATAGTAACTGGTGCATGTGTTTGGGACTGGGTTGTTGTGCCGTCGACAATGTCTGAGCCTTTGGCATGGTGTGCTAGCCTGAAATTAGTGCATTTCAAACCATCTTTAGTGTCAACCACCAGTGAAGGTTGGCAACATATTACCGTTACAAAGATTAGATTAGATTAGATTAGATTAGAATCCCTATTGTGTGGAAACAGGACCTTCGGCCCAACAAGTCCACACCGACCACCCAAGAGTAACCCACCCAGACCGATACCCCTATCCTATATTTACCCCCGACTAATGCACCTAACATTATGGGAAATTTAGCGTGGCCAATTCACCTGACCTGCACATCTTTGGATTGTGGGAGGAAACCAAAACACCCGGAGGAAACCCATGCAGACATGGGGAGACTGTGCAAACTCCACAGACAGTCACCCAAGGCTGGAATCGAACCCGGGTCCCTGGTGCTGGGAGACAGCAGCGCTAACCACTGGAGCCAGCCCCAGTGTATAAAGAAAGCCTTGTATTGATATTAATCAATTTCTAACCTCAGAATGCCACAAAGCATCTAGCAGCCAACTTTATATTTTTGTCGGGTCAACACCAATGTTAGAACCATGGTGTCAGTTTGCAATGTTCCACAAACAGCAATATGATGATAACCAAATAATCAATTTTAACACTTGTTGAGAAATAAGTATTTTCCTAGATCCTGAGGAGTAATCCCAGCTTTTCTCCAAAATGAAGATGTTTACTGCTACCCAAGAGGGTAGAGGACCCCAGTTTAATTAATTAAATATAACTCTCCCTCAGTGCTGCAATGAAATGTTGGTAATGGAAAGGTTTTCAAGTCTTTGGAGTAGAAAAGTTCAACACTGAGCCACTCCTGATGCAAGACTTATGCCAAATACTTTATGATGCAAATCATTATTAAACTCATTGTTACTGTGGGATCTGGCTATGTTCTCAGTGGCTGTGTTTTACTCACAAAGCAACAGTGAATGCACTTTATGATACCGTAAGAATTTTGGAACACGATGAGTGTCTCAAAAAATGTAAGCATTTCATTTGTATGATTTGCAATTCACCTCACATTGCTCACCATTATCTATAGCAGTGGCAAAATAAGCCACTAACTGTTTATCTTCAAAATACACTCTCCAGTCATGACTGTTGTAATGACAACATTTTGCCCTACTCCAGATTCTGGGCTTTGCTGATTTTCCACTAATTTTAGGTATAAAAATTATACTCCGATCTCTGTTACTTCATTTCCTCACACAAGTGCATTACCTTATTTAAAAAGAGCACATTTAATAATTTAAACTCTGGCTTGTTGCACATCCACAATTCTAGGTGGAAGAGTAACAGCTGACACTACAAACATTAGAGGACTTTTTTAAATCACAAAACTGACTAAATAATTTCTTCTTTGAAGCCTTTATTAATTCAACAAGCTCAAACTAACCAACCATGGACACAGTCAAAGTGTGGAAAAGCACAGCCGGTTGGGCAGCATCTGAGAAGCAGGAGAACCGACGTTTCGAGCACAAGCCCTTTATCAGGAAGGAGCTCATTCCTGATGAAGGCCTTATGCTCGAAACGTTGATTCTCCTGCTCCTCGGATGCTGCCTGACCCTGTGGCTTTTCCAGCACCACACTCTTCGACTCTGATCTCCAGCATCTGCTGTCCTCACTTTCTCCTATCTATGGACACAGCATGCTGCCAATGAGAATTATTTATATCACGTCTAGCCAGCATTTGCAGAAATCTACCATAAACTTTGCAATTATATTTCAACTCAACTTTAAATTACTTTGAAGTGATCTTTTAAGATATTCAGTCAATACATTTACAATTACATGCATAAACCAGGGGATGGGGAAATAGAGCAGATGACTTTCCACCATTTACTGCAGGAAAATATCAAGTACACACATGGGAAACTGGACAAGACAAGGTCAGGGCAGACTGCAAAAGCTCCTCGCGAGTCAGATATCTAAATGGTTACAGCACCTGGGCAACCATATCCTACATATTTTTTCAAACAGGATAAGGAAAATTAGACATGGAATGGCAAGAGGGGAAAAAGCACATTCCCAAGGAACCTGTTAAAATTGGAAACTGCAACAAGGAGTGGCAATGCCTCTATCCGCTTCCTACCCCATCTCCACCGTTACATGCATCCCAATAAAGAACCCTCCACCCTGCAAAATTGGGCTAATGTGCCTCAAGATAATTCTCCGTAACCCCCTATACTGGCAGCCTGACCTCAAGCCATTTGACAAGATCAGAAACTGGCAACAGAAGCTCTGTGCTGGATTGTTTCGCAGGGGTGTGCAACTGAGCAGGTAATCATGGGCTCAATTACCAATCTCATATGGATTCACTGTCAAAAGACAGTTAACCCTAGCTCCCACATCAAGGCAGGAGGAAAATCAGTCAGGATTCTTACTCCTTGGATAGAAGGCAAGTACAGGTGAAGTTAGACAGGTTTCTCACCAGCTACAAAAACTGGCAACTTAAGGAATTTACAGAAGGCAGGAGGGCAACCAGTGTACCATACATCATCAGACACTGCTTTCAGAACACAATAGGACTTTTTTGATAAGATGAACAAGGGCAGGCCTTATATAGTTAATCGTGGGGCCCTGGATACTTAAGATTAGAATAGATTCCATAAAGTATGCAAACAGGCCTTTCGTCCCCACAAGTCCACACCAACCATCCGAAGAGTAACCCACCCAGACACATTCCCTATCCTATATTTACCCTTGACTAATGCACCTAACATGATGGGCAAGTTAGCCTAGCCAATTCACCTGACCTGCACATGTTTGGATTGTGGGAGGAAACTGAAGCACCCGGAGGAAACCCATACAGACATGGGGAGAATGTGCAAACTTCATACAGACAGTCTTCCGAGGCTGGAATCAAACCTGGGTCCCTAATGCTGAGAGGCAGTAGTGCTGATCTCTGAGCCACTGTGCCACCCTACTTTTGTCAAACAGAAAGACCTAGGTGGTTAGATACATAGTGCTTTGAAAGTACTGTCACAGGTAGACAGGTTAGTAAGGAAGACATTTAGTATGCTTGCCTTCATTGCTCAGACCAAGAGTTGGGATGTCATGGTGCATGGTGCGGTTGTACAAGAAGTTGATGAGGTCACTTTTGGAGTACTGTGAACAGTCCTGGTCATCCTGCTAGAAGAAGGATATTATTAAATTGGAAAGGGTGCAGAAAAGATTTATAACTATGTTACTGGGATGGGAAGTGTTTGAGTTACAGAAAGGCAGGATAGACTGGGACTTTATTCAGTGGAGTACAAGAGTTTGAGGGGTGACTTATAGAGACATATAAAATCATGAGGGGCATAGAAAAGGTGAATAGCAAAAGGTTTTTTTTCCTTCTAGGGTAGGGGAGTTTAAAACTAGAGGGCATAATTTTACGGTGAGGAGGAAGAAGATTTAAAAGTGACCTGAGAGGTAACTTTTTCCACACATAGGGTGGTTTGTATGTGGAATGAACTGCCAGAGGAAGTGGTAGATGTGGATACAGTTACAATATTTAAAAGACAATTGGACAGACATATGAACAGAAAGGTTTAGAGGGATATGAGCCAAACACAGGCAAACAAAACTAGTTCCATTTGGGAAACTTGGTCAGCATGGACAATATCGTAGGGTATGTTTCCATGCCATATGACTCTATGGCTGTCTCTCCTAACCTTTGCAAAACATTACTTATTGGCCAGACTTTGGGACATATATCATTATGGGGCTCAAGAAATTCCTTCCTCCAGAACACCCAGCTCAGCCTCTCCAACATGTTACCCATATGCAAGAACCGTGCATGAACCCACACACTGCAACTCAATAGAAATGGTCTACCACATCCACTTGTGCTTCCTGAATGGAATGCAAACAGACAATGTTTAGTGGGAAACATGTCAGTGCTTATGTAGCAGATAAATTAAGTGGTCAACAAGGTGTCAAATTCAAGACAGCATGATTTCCAAAAAGGCATCATGTAACAGGGGGAGAAATTTCCAAGGAATTGTTGCTGAACAAACACCTTGGAGTGCAGGCTCTTAGTTTCGTGAATGTTGTCACAAAGCAAGTCCCTTTTTTCCCTAAAGGTTATTCCTTGGTTCAAGAAAACTCTGTCCTTGATTTTTTTCAGAGGGGCAATAAACCAGGGCAGACTCCGATCAGTCTGGTTTAGTACAGAAATGAAAAGAATTTTGAGAGGCCTTTCGTTTATATGTAAACAGATGAGAATGCAGGCCAAAGTAGTCATGCTTTAGAAGTGACCACCTGTATAGTGAAAGGGGAGTGGTCAGCTCTCTAGCTAGCCGAGCTGAGCGTGTGATGCTGAAAAAGCACAGCAGTTCAAGCAGCATCCGAGGAGCAGGAAAATCAACGTTTTGGGTCGGAGCCCTTCATCAGCCTTTTCAGATGAAGGGCTCCGGTCCGAAACATCAATTCTCATACTCCTTGAATGCTACCTAAACCTGCTGTGCTTTTCCAACACCACAGTCTCAATTCTGATCTCCAGCATCTGCAGACCTCACTGTCTCTAGCTAGCTGAGCTAAGCAGTTTTAGTTCAGTCCTGAACTGGCAAGTTCAACAGGGAGCTGTGTGGAAACTCTTTTCTGCCCTTTAACTTCAACCTGTAAGCATATGTTCCATTTATACTTGTTTTTAAAGGGAGTTTGCTTATTGGGACTGTTGTGTGTATTTGGAACAGCATCATTAAGTCTACTGGAGAGGTTGAGTTCTGTAGGGATTCCTTATTCTGTTGTGTTTCATTGTGTAATTTTGCAAATAAATTTTGTCTGTTTTAAAAGCTAGTAGTCAACCTAGCTAACTTACTCTGGGTAATTGTTACTGTACACTCACCAAAACAAATTGCAAATTTAGCTCTAGGGCTGCCTGCTTAAGAATGTTTTGAGTGGCCTGGCCTAGTCCATAACAATGTTGAGTTGCAGGCAGTTAGGATTGCGAAGAAAGCATTTGCTATGTTTGCCTTTATTGGTCAGTGCATTGTGTATAGGATTTGGGATGTCATGTTGTGGCTGTACAGGGCGTTGGTTAGGTCACTCTTGGAGTAGTGTGTGCAATTCTGGTCTCCCTCCTTTCAGAAGACTGCTGCAAAATGTCAGAGGGTTCAGAAAAGGCTTACAAGGATGTTGCCAGGATCATAGAACATAGAACATAGAACAATACAGCACAGAACAGGCCCTTCGGCCCACGATGTTGTGCCGAACTGCTAACCTAGATTAAGCACCCATCCATGTACCTATCCAAATGCCGCTTAAAGGTCGCCAATGATTCTGACTCTACCACTTCCACGGGCAGCGCATTCCATGCCCCCACCACTCTCTGGGTAAAGAACCCACCCCTGACATCTCCCCTATACCTTCCACCCTTCACCTTAAATTTATGTCCCCTTGCAACACTCTGTTGTACCCGGGGAAAAAGTTTCTGACTGTCTACTCTATCTATTCCTCTGATCATCTTATAAACCTCAATCAAGTCACCCCTCATCCTTAGCCGTTCCAACGAGAAAAGGCCGAGAACTCTCAACCTATCCTCGTACAAGCTACTCTCCATTCCAGGCAACATCCTGGTAAATCTTCTCTGCACCCTCTCCAAAGCTTCCACATCTTTCCTAAAGTGAGGCGACCAGAACTGCACACAGTACTCCAACTGTGGCCTAACCAAAGTCCTGTACAGCTGCAACATCACTTCACGACTCTTGAATTCAATCCCTCTGCTAATGAACGATAATACTCCATAGGCCTTCTTACAAACTCTATCCACCTGAGTGGCAACCTTCAAAGATCTATGTACATAGACCCCAAGATCCCTCTGTTCCTCCACCTGACTAAGAACCCTACCATTAACCCTGTATTCCGCATTCTTATTTGTCCTTCCAAAATGGACAACCTCACACTTGGCAGGGTTGAACTCCATCTGCCACTCCTCAGCCCAGCTCTGCATCATATCAAAGTCCCTCTGCAGCCGACAACAGCCCTCCTCACTGTCCACAACTCCACCTATCTTCGTATCATCTGCAAATTTACTGACCCACCCTTCGACTCCCTCATCTAAGTCATTAATAAAAATTATAAACAGCAGAGGACCCAGAACTGATCCCTGCGGAACTCCACTTGTAACTGGGCTCCAGGCTGAATATTTACCATCTACCACCACTCTCTGCCTTCGACCGGTTAGCCAGTTTTCTATCCAATTGGCCAAATTTCCCTCTATCCCATGCCTCCTGACTTTCCGCATAAGCCTACCATGGGGAACCTTATCCAATGCCTTACTAAAATCCATGTACACTACATCCACTGCTCTACCCTCATCCACATGCTTGGTCACCTCCTCGAAGAATTAAAGATCGGAGGGTTTGAGCTACAGGGAGAGGCTGAATAGGCTGGAGTTATTTTCCATGCAGTGTCAGAGGCTGAGGGATGAACTTATAGAGGTTTATAAAATCATGAAGGGTAAATAGACAAGGTCTGTACTCCAGTGGTAGAGTCCAAAACTAGAGGGTATAGGTTTATGGTGAGAGGGGAAAATTTATAAAAGGGACTTAAACTGAGATTTTTTTATGCAAAGGGTGGTGCGTACATTGAATTAGCAGCCGGAGGAAGTGTTGGAGGCTGGTACAATTACAGCATTTAAAAGGCATCTGGATAGATATATGAACAGGAAGCATTGAGAGAGATATGGGCCCAGTGCTGGCAAATGGGATTATATTTAGATAGGATATCTAGTCAGCATGGACGAATTGGCCCGAAGGGTCTGCTTTACATTTCTATGACTCTATTTACCAATTTCTGAGTAAATATTTATAGCCTGCATTATTAATGCACAATAGAAGCAATTAACAGCTTCCAGCATATTGTACTTTCAAAACAACCTGATATTTAAACAAGTGGCAATTGTGTTCTTCCTCCGAAACTGTCCAAACCAAAAGTCAGGTGAGATCAAACTTTTGCGACAAATGACTTCCAACTCAGTTATGATGCATCTACAGCATTTTCAGAATCAGAAAGAAACAGTTTAATAAGTGTCCAGTTTTAAAGGAGGAGACAAACTTGAACCAAAACTGCAGCAGTCTAACAGAATACAGTGGTCCAACTATCCAGGTCCAGTTTGCTCTAAAGTATCTCAAAAAATTTCAACGGATATAACAATAAAACATTTATTGTTCACTTCTAATTGCCCTTCAATTGTACTGACTGCTCTCTATGCCATTTGAAAGTGCACCAGTTTAGAATTAAGAATGTTGCAGACTAGACTAGGTAAAGATAGCAGATTTTCTTCCCTAAAGGGCATTGCTGAACCAAACACTTTTCTTAAAAAAAGCTACAATCACAATTAGACAAGTTTAATTCAGATTTATTGACTAAATTCAAGCTCGATCAGCTGGCATGGTGGAAAGTGAACCCTTATCACCACAGGATTATTCTGGGCATCTGAATTGTCCTTTAAGTTAGCAGATGTTAGACTGAAGACATTACCGTTGAAACATCTTTGGGTAAGTTACTGCAGTGTAGCTTGTAAATGGTACATACTGAGGCTAGCACAGAGTGATGGAGGGAGTGAATGTCTAAGGTGGTGGCTGGGGTGCCAATCAAATGGGCTGCTTTGTTCTGGTTGTCATTATACTCAAGTGTTGTGGAAGCTGCAATTATCCAGCTGAGTAAAGCACACTCCATCAGACTCCTCACTTGTTCCTTGTAAAGGATAGAGGGGAATTTCAGAGAAGCTGATCACAAAGTCCCATCCTTTTAAGCAGCTCAAGTTTGGTTTTTGGTCAATAGGAACCTCCCTGTCAACAACACCCTTGATCATTAGCAAATTGATGCAAGGTAAAGTAATGGGGTGATAATTGATTGAATTGGATTTCTTTCTTATGGCCAGGACATGCCTAGGCAACCTTCTATTTGTTGAACAGATGTCAATGGCATAACTATGTGGGAATTGCTTGGCGAGGTACACTGATGTTTCTGAAGCACGAATCTTCAGCACTGTAACTGGGATATTGTTATATCAGGAGTGATTACTATTCCTTGATGTAACAGTAAAATGAACTGACTAAAGAACAAGAACGAAAACAAAAGAGAAGTAAAGCACACCAACAGGTCCTTTGACTCTCCTAGCCTGCACTAGTGTCCCGAAGCCAGTCCCTTTTTTTGCCTAAAAGCTGTTACTTGGCTCAAGGAGGCTCTGTCTTTTTTTTTTAAAAAAGAGAGGCAATAAACCGGGCCAGACTCTGATCAGTCTGGTTTGGTACAGAGATGAAAAGGATTTTGAGAAGCTTTTTATTTATATGTAAACAGATGAGAGCTCAGGCCAAAGTGGTCATGTTTTAGAAGTGACCTGTATAATTAAAAGGGGAGTGATCAGCTCTTTAGCTGGTTGGAAGTTCAACAGGGAGCTGTGTGGAAACTCCCTCTTTTCTGCCCTTCAACGCCAACCTGTAAGCATGTGTTCCATTTATACTGGTTTTTAAAAGGGACTGTTGTGTATATTCAGAACAGCATGATTAAGTCTAGTTTGGATAGACTGAGTAATGCTGGGGTTCTTTATTCTTTGTGTTTTATGGTGTAATTTTGTGAATATATTTTTTGTCTGTTTTAAAATCTAGTAGTCAACCTAACTCCAGGTAATTTTCACTGTACACTTACCGAAACAAATTGCGAAGTTATGGTCTGGGGATCCCTGCTTAATAATGTTTTGAGTGGTCTGGCCTAGTTCATAACACCAATCATCCATGCCCTAAACAAAACTGAACAAACAAACCAACCTTCTGCCCTTATTCGGTCCATATCCCTCTCTTCCCTCCCTATTCATGTGCCTCTTAAATGTCACCAATGTGCCAGCTTCCACCATCTCTTCTGGCAGTGCTTTCCAGGTTCCTACCACATTCTGCATGAAAAACGTCCATTGCATATCCTCCTCTCATCGTGAACCTGTGCCCTCTTCTAATTGAAACTTCAACCCTGGGAAAAAGCCTCTGATTATCCACTCTAGCTATGCCTCTCAATTTTGTAGATCTCTATCAGGTCATCTCTCAGCCACCGTCTTTCCAGTGAAAACAATTTTAGTCTTTTTGACCTTTTCCTCTTAGCCAATGCTCTTGAGACCAAGCAATGTTCTGGTGAACATTCTCTGTACTTTCTCCAAAGCTTTTACGTCCTTCTGGTCTTGTGTGCTAAACTGCACACAATACTCCAAAATGTGGCCTAACGGGTTTTAATAGTGGCAACATGGTTTGCCAATTCTTGTACTGCATGACCCAGCTGATGAAGGCAAGCATGCCATATGCCTTCTTCGTCACCTTGGCCACCTGTGTTGCCACTTTTTGGGAACTGTGGGCCTGCACGCCCAGTCCATCCGTACTGGAACGTTCCTAATAGCTCTGCCATTTACAGTATAATTCGCATCTAAATTTGATTCTCCAAAATGCACCACCCTGTGTTTGTCTGGATTAAACTCCATCTGCCATTTCTGTAGCCAAGTCACCCAAGACTGGCATCTGTGATGCTACGGACTGGTGGAGGAAATCAAGATTGTTCAATCCATCCAGCACTTCTGGTGGACAATAGTTCCAAATGCTCCTGCCTCGCCTTTTGTATTCACAAACGGAGTTTCATTAAGGATAAGAATACCCATGGAGAGCCACCTCTTCCCATTTTTGCTCTTGTCCACCATTCCTAGTTAGATGTAACGCAAGTGCAGGCTTTATTTTGATCTGATCATGTAACTTGACAGTTAAATGAATCCCTGTGCAGCCAATGTACTGCAAATCTTCAAGTTTGCTGTCTTCACTTTCTCCTTACAACAAAGGTTCTCAACCCCTCCATATTTGCAAACTATTACCATGTTTAATCTCCCTTCCCTCCCTAAAGTTCTTGAATGCATTGTTATTTACCAAATCTGTGCCCAAAACTATTGATCTGAGAGTCTGACTTTAGTTGTGGGTAAGTTATTGGAGGTGATTATAAAAGATAGGATTTATGGACATTTAGAGGGGCAAAATTGATTATGGACAGTCAGCATGGTTTCATGTTTTACAGGGTCTTGCGTAGTGTTGTAGAACACAGGGGTAAAGGTACACAATTCTTTGAAGCTTATGTCACATAGAGAGGGAAGTTAAAAAGGTATTTGACATGCTTGCCTTTATTGCTCAGTCCTTTGAGTATAGGAGTTGGGACTTTTTTTTGAGGTTGCACAGGACATCGGTGAGAGCTGTTCTGGAATACTGCGTCCAGTTCTGGCCAGCCAGTTGTAGAAAGGATATTATCAAGCTGGAAAGGCTTCAGAAGAAATTTACCACAATGTTGCCTGGTACAGAAGATTTGAGTTATAAAGAAAGGCTGGCTAGGCTGGAACTTTTTACACTGGAGCAAAGGAGGTTAACAGGCAACCTGTTAGAAGTTTAGAAAAAATGAGGGGTATACATAGAGTTGATTTTCTCCCCCAAGATGGGAAATTTCAAGACCCAGGAGGTACATTTAAGATCAGAGGAGAGAGATTTTAAAAAGACACAAGGCAAATGCTTTTTTTTTTAAAACAGAGTGGTTCGTGCGTGGAATGAACTTCCTGAGGAAGTGGTGCATTTGAGTACAATTATAACATTTAAAAAACATTTGGGTGGATAGATGAATAGGAACGGTTTGGAGGGACAGGAGCAGACAGTTGGGGCTAGATTAGTTTGGGTTTGTATTCGGCATGGCTGGTTAGACTGAGGGGGTCTACTTCTGTGCTGTATGACCCTATCTTTCCTACAATTCCATGTATGACACCTGCCATCAGATTATTGACCTTGCCACAGTATTGAAACAACCCATGTCATTCCTGGCATTGTCTCTGAATGACAGTGATAAACTACCCCTCAGCATTCTCTACTTAGCAACATTGTTATGCAACCTCCTCCAATGCCATTCCTCAGTGAGCTTTGGTTCCTACTCATGCACTGTTACCTCTGAAATGCCCAAGAACCTAATTTCACTCCTCCCATCTATCCCTCATTTTGGGAAATGGGTGTCCATTGGCTGGCCAGCATTTACTGCTCATCCCTAGTTGCCCCTTGGGGTGAAGGTAATGAGCTGTCTTCTTGAACTGATGCAGTCCATGTGTTATTAGTTGATCCACAATGCCTTTAAAGGAGGGAATTTTATGATTTGGAACATGTTCCCCTTCCATGATAACATCCAAATATACAATATCAAGTTCGAAATCTCATTCTTCCAGCACTCCTGTACTTGGTGATTTTCACTGACTCACGGTCTGATGACACTTCAATTTTAAAATCCTCACCGTCTATTGTCTCTGCACACTCCAATGCTGATAGCTTATGAATCCCTGATTTTAATTAGGCCACCACCTGCAACACAGCTGCTCAAGTAGATAGCTGTTGGCTCTTTTACCATCTGCACAGGTCCGGACTGGCAGGACTCAGCTGGCTCAGTTAGACGTAGTATTACTGAGCCATTACTATAGAGCCACTCTTACTACTGGACTTCGATATCCCTTCACCCTATACCCCAACCACCCATGCTCAGTACTTATCCTCAGGACTTCTGTGATTCTGGTGTTCAACATGGAGTATTAGTCCATCAGCTGAGGGAGAAACCAGTTAGAGATAATCAAATTTCCTTGCCCAAGTTGACCTGATGCCAAGACATTTCACAGTCTGGAATCAGTGTTTTGAGAGTCCCCAGCATCACTCCCTCTGAACTCTATTTACTCTCATAAGCAGTCAATCAGGACATTAACTGAGTAGCATTGGTTGAAAGGTAGAATTCTAAAGTGTTTTATTACATCTGTGGGTCCACTATTACCACAAGTCCCAGATATCTGGGAAGATAATTCTGCTGGGTTGACAAGGCTATTACCTTCTTTGTCACATCCAAATACACTGCCTAGGTCTATGCAGCATCGTTTCTTAGGTTTTATATTGATGTTCAGAGGATCGACACAACTGGGAGGTTGTGTTTGCCAATTCCAGAGCACAGAGTTAATCACACTGCTGATTCCCAACCAAGTGTAGCAGGTTTCTTTCGGTAATGGACTTTAGTGATCCAAATGAATATTTATGACAATCTCGTAGCTTCAAGGTCACCATAACGGTGAATGTTTATTTTTGCAAAGATTTTATTTAACTAGACAAATTCAAATTTGCCAGCTTCTGTCAAATTTGAATTTATCTCTCGTGTATCATCAGTCAAAGCCTCTAGATTCTGAGTCCAGGAACTTAAGCATTATGCTACCATGCCCTGTGATGATAATTGTACATTCAGCACGATTGGCAATTCCACAGATGTTGAAGCAGTCCAAGTACAAATGCAGGAAGCCTGGACAATATCCAGGTTTGGGCTGGCAAGTGGCAAAGTAACATTCATTCCACATAAGTGCCAAGCAATGACTATCTCCAACAAGATAATTGAGCAATCTCCCTTTCACATTCAATGGTTTTACCATCACTGAATTCCCTATCAAAATCTGGGAGTTACCACTAGAAACTAAACTGTTCAAGAATATGAAGATCCACATGCTCCAGAAGCGCTTACTAAAATCTCTGAACAAATCGATTATAAAGTGTCTATAAATACGATGGCTTCAAAAACTGGTCAAAAAGGTTAGAAAACCTGCCAATAACTCACCTCCTGACTCCTCAATGCTGTCCACAATCTAAAAAGTACAAGTCAGGAGTGTGGTGGAATATTTTCCACTTGCCTTGGGAGTGCAGCTCCAACACCACTCGAAGCTTGACAACAAAGATGAAGCAGCTTACGTGATTGCAAGCACACCCACAAACATTGACGCCCCATACCACCAATGCTCAGTAACAACAGTGTGCGCCATTGATGAGAAGCACTGCCGAAATTCACCAAAGCACAGCACATTCCAAAACTCTCAAATCACTACCATCTAGAAGGACAAAGACAGCAGATACACAGGAACACCACCTAGCTCCTCACCATTCCAACTTGGAAATATTTCAACTTGGAAATATATCACCACTCCTTCAGCATCATTGTAACTTAGAAAAGACACTGCTGCTTAATCAACATTTATCACAAGCAAACTGCACAACCGAGCAATCTAGTTAATGGCAGTGTTTCCACTGACTGGTTTGATCTGTGTACAACTACCAAGTAATTAAACCAAGACAAACATTTGCACCACCTTAAGGAACTGAAAGCAATATCTGAAAATGCTTGAACTTCACAGCACAACAAAAAAAATACATATACCAGTGAGGTGAATCCAATACGTTAGCAAACCTACCTTCCAGAAATGATCAAAGCAAGTTCCCTGCTGCTGATACAATACAATTTATTCATGTAGTTGAAACTGCTGAGGACCAGCAAGACAGAATATACCAGTCCTGTCCCAGTCTTTTGAACATAGCCTGATTGTACATGAGACAACCATTTTAAGTGCCAGAGGTAGACCCAGGCATTGAGCATCAACAATGTGCTGGGCTAGATGCCACACAGGTTACTGGTTAAAAAAAACAAAGAAAATTTACAGCCCAGGAACAGGCCCTTCAGCCCTCCAAGCCCAAGCAGATCCAAATCTACTGTCTAAACCTGTTTCCCAATTCCTAATCATCTGTATCCCTCTGCTCCCCACCTACTCATGCATCGGTCCAGACGCATCTTAAATGAATCTACCGTGCCTGCCTCTACTACCTCTGCTGGCAATGCATTTCAGATGCCCACCACCCTCTGGTGTGAAGTACTTGCCGCGTGTATCCCCCTTAAACTTTTCACCTCTCACCTTGAAAGCGTGACCTCTCTTTATTGAATCCTTCACCCTGAGAAAAAGCTCAGCTGTATCCACCCTGTCTATACCCGTCCTGAGTTTGTAAACCTCAATCAGGTCCCCCTTGAATATTTTTTTTTCCCCAAACGAAAACAATCCTAACTTACTCAACATCTCTTCATAGCTAGCACCTTCCGTGCCAGGCAACAAGCTCGTAAGCCTTCTCTGCACCCTCTCCAAAGCATCCACACCCTTTTGGTGATGTGGCAACCAGACTGTACAGAGTATTCCAAATGCGGCCGAACCATTGCCCTGTACAATGTTAACATGACTTGTCAGCTCTTATACACAATACCCCACCCAATGAAGGCAAGCATGCTATATGCTTTGGTGACCACCCATCCATCTGGGAGAAAGTGAGGACTGCAGATGCTGGAGATCAGAGCTTAAAAGTGTGCTGCTGGAAAAGCGCAGCAGGTCAGGCAGCATCAAAAGAACAGGAGAATCGACGTTTCAGGCATAAGCCCTTCTTCAGGAATGAGGAGGGTGTGCCAAGCAGGCTAAGATAAAAGGTAGGGAGGTGGGACATGGGGGAGGGGTGTTGGGAATACGATTGGTGGAAGGAGGTTTAAGGTGAGGGTGATAGGCCGGAGAGGGGGTGGGGGCGGAGAGGTCGGGAAGATGATTGCAGGTCAAGAAGGCGGTGCTGAGTCCGAGGGTTGGGACTGAGAAAAGGTGGGGGGAAGGGAAGTGAGAAAGATGGAGAAATCTGCATTCATCTCTTGTGGTTGGAGGGTTCCTAGGCGGAAGATGAAGCGTCATGTTGCTATGGTCTGGCAACGGAGGCGGCCAAGGACCTGCATGTCCTTGGTGGAGTGGGAGGGGGAGTTAAAGTGTTCAGCCACGGGGCGGTTGCGTTGGTTGGTGCGGGTGTCCCAGAGGTGTTCCCTGAAATGTTCCGCAAGTAGGCAGCCTGTCTCCCAATGTATAGGAGGCTACATCAGGTGCAGTGGATGCAGTAAATGTGTGTGGAGATGCAGGTGAATTTCTGACTGATATGGAAGGATCCCTTGGGGGCCTTGGAGGGAAGTGAGGGGGTAGGTGTGGGCGCAAGTTTTGCATTTCTTGCGGTTGCAGGGGAAGGTGCTGGGAATGGAGGTTGGGTTTGGAGGTGGCTTCTGAGGAGAAATTGCGGTCTTTGACGAAGTGGTTGACGATGCTCTCCACCGCATCTCCTCCACTTCCCGCCCCTCCAATCGCCACCAGGACGGAACCCCACTGGTCCTCACCTACCACCCCACCAACCTCCATATACATCGTATCATCCTTCGTCATTTCCACCACCTCCAAACAGACCCCACCACCAAGGATATATTTCCCTCCCCACCCCTATCAGCGTTCCACAAAGACCACTCTCTCCACGACTCCCTCATCAGATGCACACCCCCCCACCAACCCAACCTCCACTCCCGGCCTTACTAAAGTTCACGTATATGACATCTACAGTCCTTCCTTCATCTATCAACCTGGTCACTTCCTCACAGAACTCTATTAAATTGGTAAGGCACAATCTCCCCGGCACAAAATCATGCTGCCTATCACTGATAAGCCCATGGTAATCAGTAGCAGGAATGGCTGGTCAATTTTATGAGGAGCAAAGGTCTGAACCACAGGGCATGGAGTCCCTTCTGATTTGTGCAACCTTGTATCGCAGCAGACCTCCAATAGAGGTTTTTAAAATACAACCAAGCTGATTTTCCCCACCCAGACTGTGCATGAGTGAAACATCACTTAACTAAACCAATGGAATTACAAGGTGTAAAATAACAGAATCTTCTAAGGTGAGAATCAGAGCTTTCAAAAAGGTAACAGTAAGCTGACATTACTAGATTCCTTATCTAGGTGCTACCAACCAAGCTTCTCATAAAAGCAAAAATTGTCACCAATAATCCATATTTCGTTCGGGGTGTTCAAATCTAAGATCCCCAAGTTTACCAAATCTCTAGGAATGTCCTGGAAATGCCTAGAACTTTTTGCCACTGCTATTAGCAACCAAAAAGAACAGAAGCCCTGCAGAGAGACATCAATGCTGTTTGTAGACCAACATTTTGGAGCTGCAAGAAAGAAGGCTATTTGATTGGAACAGATAGATGGAAAAGCAGATGCCTGGGTGAAGCCCTCAAAAATAATGTCCAAGCAAAGTTGACAAGATGAAATCAGGATTTGTGTGTGCCTTTTCAAGGGTTGAGGAAGAAGCGAGGTCAGAACCTACTGACTGAGCAAAATGCATTTAATTCGAACGCCCAAGCAGACCCATCACCATGTTTTTTTAGATCTTTCACAGTCTAAAACTTGAACTCTGCATCTACTGAACAGGAACTATGCTCTAGTGCATTCTATAATAATATATACTGATTTAAAAAAAAACAGAAGAGGCAAGAAATCACATCCTTAGATATAAGGAACTAAAACTCCGAAACGCATTATTCTCCCATGCATATTGCAATTTTCAAAGCATAATCACAGAAAGAATACGACACATACACCCAACTCAAATGGAAACTCCAAAAGCCAGGTTTCCTTTTCTCATCCCACAACTCTCCTATGTGTGTCCACACCAAGTGGAAGATAATTACAAAGAACCCTCCAGTCCCTGAGCATACATGCATGTGCAGGCCAAGTGAACCGACCACTATTTGATGGTGGAGGGTAATGAGACCAGTAACCATACTCTTTCTGCCAAAACATGCACTCACGCTCTTCAGCTGACGTTATTGTGCAGGGAAATTCTTGTCATGTCTCATTCACTCTCTATTTAGTTATTTCTTGACAAAATGGCCAAGACATTCAGGTCATTTCAAGTTCCCAAGTCAATTTGCTGGTCTGGCTGATAGAATACACTGAGGCATGGCTCACTTAAGAAAATTGTGCAAGCCCACAACCTTAAGTTTCTAATCCTATTTTCAAAATTTAGGCACAAGACCTAGGCAGAAAGTCCAGTTAAGTACTGCAAGAGTACTGTACTGTCAGAGGTGTTCATCCTTTGAATAAGGCATAAACTGAGGCCCTACCTTCTCAGGGTGGATGCAATAGATTCTAAGGTACTATTTGAAGAGCAGCAGGGAAATTCTTGTGTGTTCTGGTTAATATTTATTCATCAATAAAACAGGTTACTTGCTGTTTATGTAATTTGCTGTGTGCAAACTGCCTGCTACATGACAGCAGTGACTGCTGCTGGGGCTGCCTGAAATTGCAAAAGGCCATTTATTTTCAATATAAAAGCCAAATACAAATTTTAGTTCAAGTACACACTTCCTTTTCCAGCTTAGCCAGCAAATAGCTCCACGCGAGTGTTAGTGCAGTAGTCTGTTAATTGACAAACGACAAGTTAATTGATTAAACGCAACAGGTGGCCAACTCCCAACTCATTTCAACTGACCCGAAGACATTGGTTCCTAAAGGGGGTGCAACTCGGCAAACATTCCTGATCCTTAGAATTCTGTCAATTCAGGTTCTATGCAACACTGACCTAAGAATGCACATAAATGAGCTATATCAATTCTTCCAGGCAATAATTTAAGTCTAGCTGGCGCACACTACACAATTAATCCGAAAGCTACATGCCACCAAGCTATATAGCAAATGACATCAAAACATGCCACATGCAGACACATCTAATATTTAACATTCAATATTATTGTAGAACATGACAAATGTACATATTAGCACACACAAATACAAAGCTATACAGGCAAGAACCAAAAGGGATTTATCAAAATAAACTTAACCCTCTGAGTGCTGAACTTCATTTTAATGTTCAAGTGACAGAATGCCAAATCGTCATCCATCCTTGGATTTTAGCCGAAGAGCTCTAGAGAATTTTCTTCTGGTCTTTCTTTCGCCTAATGCAATGGCCGAAGAAAGTGAAGCAATTCAAATCCCCAAGTGGTTAGGATCTTCATAGCTTTCTGTGGTATACTTGTCCTTGAAAGGAAAGGCTATTCTTGTTTCAGGAACTGAGACTCAGATGGCACCCACACCTCTCTGGTTGATAACAGAACCCCTCCAAAACTACTCAACTACCTCCAAAGAAGGGTCGCTGGACATGAAATGCTAACTGGCTCTCCACAGATACTGCCAGACTTGCTGAGTTTTCCCAGCAATTTGTTCTTGTCACTCCAGACACTTTCCCACCCCCAAAGTGTGCAAAACTGTTTCCCAGCTAAATTTGATAGAGAAGGAGGAGACGAGATCAGTTACACGGTCCCCGTCACAAACTGTAGATTATAACCTTACCCTTACAGCCATGATGTGGAGGTACCTGTTTTGGACTGGGGTGGACAAAGTTAAAAATCACACAACACCAGGATATATTTGAAACCGCAAGCTAAGTCACAAATAGCAGCAAGGAGCCACCAGGTGATTAGCATATGACCAGCCCAAGGCAACAAGACATGCAAAACATCTGGCAATACTTTCAGCCCCCTCCATCTACCTGGCCACTGCATGGGCAATGCCCGTAGTCCCTGCCCCCTGGCCCCCAGCTATTGGGGCATGAATGCCCACAGACTGCTGCCCTCCCACTTCCCCAGACCCAACCACTGGACTGTCAAGTTCCACAGATTCCTACCCAATTCCCGCCATAGGACCACTCATGCCCACAAGCTCCCTCCCACCCCTGCGGTCATGTGTCTGGCAATGCCCAAAACTGCCCATACAACAGCCCCCTTGGGAAACGTGCGGACACACCCCTCCCCCAGCAGCTGCCAAGGCAGCACCAAAAGCTCCATGATCCATTTCCAAATTTAAAATTCATCCCTTGATGGCACCAAGCTAACGTGAAATAGGCACAGGCAGCCTTAAGATACAATACCCAAATGGTGTTTCATCACGTGTCACTTTGGAAAACAAACAGTCAACATTCAATTTGGCCAAAGATTGCAACATTTCTGAGCCCACACTCATACACTCACCTAGTGTGCATACAGGCACACAGCAGAGGTGACAGAATGGTGATGCAGGGCTTCAGATGTTTCCAGCTTGTAGCCAAAAGGTATCAGAGGTTAACTAATGCAGCACAGGCTGGTGTGCCTTTCAATCTTTAAACCGACTGGTTCACATAGACACAGGATCAATCCTTCCCTTCCACCCAGCCACTGTCCAACATCAGCACAGACAGACTGTAACTAGAATGTGTCAGTACTCAGAGGGTTACAAATACACAGTCACAGAACCATAGCAAAAAAATAAAAACACAGTAAGTAAAGAAGATAAGGCACCTGGAGACATCTGACACTGGGCATGCTCTGCAGGCATCTCAGTGCGCACATGCTCTCTACCAGGTTGGAGCAGCCTAGCCACAAAGACCTGGGCACAGAACACTGCAGGATAACAAAAAGGAAGGAAGAGAAGCAGTTAGAAGCCAGACACGATCACATTGAAGTAGACAGCTTTATTTGTTAGTACTATAAGCACAAGACTTAGGTTGCATTAAGACAAGAAGTTGAAATGTAACAGCAACAAGCAATGAACCATATAAGTTGTTTCTTGAGAACTAAACGTGAACAGGTCAGCTAAGAAAAGTCAAGTCAAGCAAATTTATGCTGTAAAAAGGGCATTATACATAACAAGTGAATCCTTTTCTCAGAGACTGACTGTCCATCCCAAATTCCCCAATCTCCTTCCTCAAACTTCTCAATTCCACTTTCAAGATTTCACAATTGTTCCATACACACATGGTTAAACAAGTAAAATCTGAAGTGATTTCTCTTCTCATTTCTATTTTTAATCCAATAACCCCCTCAGTAATCATTTTACTTCAACTGAGGACTGCCCCAGAATGTCTATATATGGATAGCAGGCTTCGTATGTATGCTATCATCAGTACATATTGTAAGCGTCTGCACTTGTGCACATGGATAAATATACAGATGTACAATAAAGATGAACAAATAAAACTCTCATGATGAAGTCATGGAAATTCCTCTTCTAAAAACAGCTGCCACTATCTAAAAAGAAAACTGTCAGGTCTATCAATGGCCCAGTGAATAAATAAAACTCCTGCTGCAGCTATGATTCAATCACATACTCATATCCCACAGCTTGATCAAATCCAGTAACTGTCTGCAGCTGGGGTAGCACAGCCAGCCTCAGTGCCTTATTTTTTAAATAACCTCCCCCAAAATAAAAGGCAGAAAGAGAGAGAGTGCACCCGAGAGCACTAGTGTGCACAACAGAGCACTCAGACCCAAATCTCTCCAAGGGAGAGCAGCTCTCAACAGAGTCTAGTTGGAAACGGCCATTGGAATACTTAACTAAAATTAGTGTGACATTTTAGGAATTCAAAAAAACCATTAGATGCAAAAACATTGCCCTCTTTTTCGCAGATTAGTCACTGAGCCCATTTAGAACATAGAACAATACAGCACAGAACAGGCCCTTCGGCCCACGATGTTGTGCCGAACTTCTATCCTAGATTAAGCACCCATCCATGTACCTATCCAAAAGCCGCTTAAAGGTCGCCAATGATTCTGACTCTACCACTCCCACGGGCAGCGCATTCCATGCCCCCACCACTCTCTGGGTAAAGAACCCACCCCTGACATCTCCCCTATACCTTCCACCCTTCACCTTAAATTTATGTCCCCTTGTAACACTCTGAAATTTGATATCAGGCATTCGATTTCAAGAACTTGAACACATCTTTTTATCACAATATGCAATGCTTCATGTACTATGAGAACCTGGCCTCAATTCTTCCTCTTTGTAATCCACTGCAGCCATTGATCATCCACTGTATAAAGTAGCTATCTCCTGATATCAAATCTAAACCATTTTATCACAACCCAAAACACAGCAGCTTTTCCAGCATGCCGGAATATAGCGCTGAATGCACACTCCCTCACATACTATAGTACTTTGTACGATCTTGAAGAACAGTGATGTTGAAGGCTGGAGCACCACTGCTTAACAACTCAATCTTATCTCTTCACTGACACTGGCTTTAAGGACTGGGCAGGCAATGAATACGATTAAACAATAGTGCATAAAGTGCACACTGACCAAAATGCTTTATCATGACTTTCGGTTCTAGGTTTCTGAACTAATTTGACAATTGAAACCAGTATTGCATGCATTTTTTTAAATCGCTCCCTCAAGTAAATATTTCCCAGTGTCTCATCATACGTACAGTCAAATACTCTTCTACTGATGTCATTAGGGCAAAATGAACAAAGCTACAGCTCTGAACACTATAGCGCTCCCAAATGCATGGAAGGTATGACAGATGAATGTGTGGCTAAAGAATTGGTGCAGGGAGCAGGAATTCATATTTTGAGATCATTGAAATCATCTCTGGGGCAGAGGCGATCTGTTCAAAAGGGATGGGTTGTAGCTAGAGGGGAACCGATATCTTGGCGGCCAGATCTGCTAGTGATACAAGGGAGGGTTTAAACTAGATTGGCAGGGGGAATAGGATTCTCAAAAGCAGGGAGGCATGTCTGAGGCTGGAAAGAGATACAGTAATCAGAAATAGTAAGTTGAAGAGACAAGTCAGACAGGAATACGACTGGAAGCAAGGAATGCCTGTTGGATTAAACTGCATCTATTTCAATGCTGAGGGCTGACAGGTAAGACTGATGAACTCAGGGCATGGATAGGTACGGGGGACTGGGACATTACAGCCATTACAGAAACATGACTAAGTGAGGGACAGGACTGACAGTTTAATGTACCAGGGTACAGGTGTTTTAGACAGAACAGAGGTGGACAAAAGCAAAGAAGAGAAATCGTATTTTTGATTTAAGGTGAGTATCACAGCAGTAGTCAGATGAAATGACTGAAGGATCATCCAGTGAGGCTTTGTGGGTGGAGCTAAAAAATAAGAAGGGATTGTACTA
This sequence comes from Chiloscyllium punctatum, assembly GCF_047496795.1. Classification (NCBI taxonomy): domain Eukaryota; kingdom Metazoa; phylum Chordata; class Chondrichthyes; order Orectolobiformes; family Hemiscylliidae; genus Chiloscyllium; species Chiloscyllium punctatum. Next base: position 75,985,291 of record NC_092758.1, on the reverse strand, counting down.
TAGGCCCCCAAATAGTCAAAAATGAACAAGTATGCAAGGATATCAGAAGACTTTCAGGAGTAGTAAGATAGTTATAGTAGGAGACTGCCATAGCATTAAGGGCTTATTTGGGTGTAATTTGTTAACTTGCCTGAAAGCACTTTCCTCAAGAAGTATAAAGGGAGCCCTATTCAGGAAGGGGCAAAACCTGACCTACTCTTGGGAAATAGGTGACAGGTGACGGAGGTGACAGTGGGGGAGCACTTTGGGACTCGTGAACATAGTTCTATTAATTTCAAAATAGCTATGGATAGGAACAAAACTGAACAACAGGTTCAAGTTCAAATTGGGGCAAGGCAAATTTTGATGGAATCAGACAGGAGCTTGAAGAGGTTGATTGGAGTAGCTTGTCTGCAGGCAAAGGGACTTCGAGCATGTGTGAGGCCTTTAAACATGAGATAGGTAGAGTTCAAAGTCGATATGTTCCTGAGAGGGTGAAAGACAAGTTTGGCAGGAATAGGGAATCCTGGAAGACAAAAGATATTGAGGCTTTGACCAGAAAAAAAAAGAAGAGGCATGGTTCAGGTTCAGGCTCAGGCAGCTGTGATCAAGGGAATCCCTGGAAGTATATAGGGGACACAGGAGTTTACTGAAGGAGGAAATCAGGAGGGTGCCCCGAGGGCAAGAGAAAGCCTTGGCTGAGAAAATTAAGGTGAATCCAAAGAGGTTCTTTAAGTATATTAAAGAAAAAGAATAAGTAGAGAGAGAATAGGACCCCTCAAGGTGGACATGCATGTGTTGAACCACAGGAGATGAATGAGGCTCTCAATGAATATTTCTCCTCTGTGTTTATGGTGGATAAAGACATGAAGACTTGAGAACTTAGGGAAGTTAGTGACGATATATTGGGGACAGTCCATATCACAGTAGAGGTGCTGTTGGACATATTAGAACGTATGGAGGTGGATAAATTTTCTGGCCCGGACCAGATATATCCAAGAACACTGCAAGAAGCTAGAGAAGAAATTGCGGGGGCCGGGCTGATATTTTTGCATCATCATTAGCCATGGGTGAGGTGCTGAAAGTCCGGAGGGTAGCAAACATTGCACCTCTCCTTGAATAAGGGCTCAATAAAAAACATGGGAACTATAGATCAGTAAGCCTATCAACTGCGTGGATAGGTCAATTGAGAAGACCCAGAGACAAGATACACATGTATTTGGAAAGACAAGTTTTGATTTAGAGTAGTCAGCTTGTGAAATCATGCCTCACAAATTTGTTAGAGTCCTTCAATGAAGCGACCAGGAAGATTGACAAAAGACAGGTTAGTAGTGGTGGTCTATATGGATTTCAGTAAGGCCTTTGATAATGTTCCACATGGTAGGCTGCTCTGGAAGGTTAGATTGCATGGAATCCAGGGGACCTGGCAAATTGGATACACAAATGGCATCATGGTAGGAAGCAGAGGGTATAGTGGAAGGACGCCTGTCAGACTAGAGGCCAGTGACTAGTGGAGTGTTTCAGGGGTCAGTGCTGGGCCATTGTTGTTTGTTATTTATATCAATGATTTTGATGAGAATGTGCAAAAGTATGATGATTAAGTTTGTAGGTGACACTAAAATAGGTGGTAGCGTGAACAGTCAGGAGGGTTATCCGAATTTGCAGCAGGACCTTGATCACCTAGGGAAATAGGCAGAGAAACAACAAATAGAGTTTAGTATAGTTAAGTGTGAGGTCTTGCATTTTGGCAAGTCAAATCAAGGTAGGAGTTTCATGGTGAATGGTAGGGCCTTAAGGAATGTAGTGGAACTGAGGGACCTTGAGTTAAGGTGCACGGTTCTCTGACAGTACAGTTACAGGTAGACAGGGCAGTGAAGGCAGCTCTTGGCACACTGGCCTTCATCAGTCAGGGCATTGAGTCTAAAAGTTGGGAAGTTATGTCGCAGTTGTGCAGGATGTTGTTGAGGTCACACTTGGAGTATTCTGTTCAGTTTTGGCCACCTTGTTAGAGAAAGGATATTATTAAACTGGAAAAAGTGCAGAAGAAATTTACAAGGATGTTGCCAGGACTCAAGGTACTAAGTTATAGGGAGGGTTTGAACAAACTAGGATTTTCTTCTTTAGAGTGTGCAAGATCACGGGGCATGGATAGGGTGAATGTACTCACATCTTTTTCTCAGGATTGGAGATTCGAAGACTAAAGTTTGAGGTTAGAGGAGAAAAAATAAAAGGGAACCTGAGGGACAACTTTTTTTGTTATACAGAGAGTGGTACACATGAGCTGCCAGAAGAGGTTGAGACGGATACATTTACAACATTTTAAAGATATTTGGACAAATGCATGGATAGGAAAGGATTAGAAGGATATGGGCCAAGTCCAGGGAAATGAGGTCAGGGTAGATGGGCGTTTTGGTTGGCATGGACCAGTATGGGCCAAAGGGCCTATCTATTACATACATATTTGTCTAAAGCTTCAGCAACACCCATTATGAGATAAGTGCCTTGTGACTGAGGCTCAAGTTCGTAAAGATTTAACACGCCACTATCGTTAGCATAAATGCTCCAACACTCTAGACAACAAACAAAAATACAAAGATTTACAGTGACCTTGAGCAATTCTTTGCCCAAGTGTCAGCAGGTAAAGAAAATTATCTTTGTTAGGAATTTCAATACCAAAGTCGAGAAAAATACAAATCTATGGAAGGGTGCGATAGGCAAGAAAAGGGGAGAAGCTAACTCTAAAGGGGTCATGATTTGGAGATGCCAGTGTTGGACAGGGGTGTACAAAGTTAAAAGTCATAACACCAGGTTATAGTCCAACAGGTTTAATTGGAAGCGTATTAGCTTTCGGAGTGCCGCTCCTTCATCAAGTAGTTGTGAAGGACAATTGTAAGGCACAATTTATAGCAAAAGTAACTGAAATTGTACATTGAAAATTACTTTGACTGTTGAGTCTTTCATTTGTTCGAATACCATGGTAGTTTCACTTCTTTCATGTGTAAATCTCAAAACTTTTTTTTTTAAAAGTTACATTCGCAGGTTAACTGTAACATTTGGTGTTAGCCAGACAATATGTTGAAGGTATTGGACCCATGTTATCTGTCTGTGCCATATTTAGCTGATTCTAACCTAAAAAGAAAGATAACGGAGTCTTACATGAATTCATGCTGTTTTTGAGCAAAGTACAATGTAGCTCTGCAAGTACAAATTCACCCACAAACGTATATGTATGTGTGCATGTGTGCGTGCGCATGTATGTGTGTGTGCCCGTCCGTCTGTAGGAGTGTCTGTGTGTGTATAGTGCAATGGTGGTCACCTGAAATGTGACATGAACCCAAGGTCCCAGTTGAGGCCTTCCCTATGGGTACCGAACTTAGCTATCAGCCTCTGCTCGGCCACTTTTCGCTGCTGCCTGCCCCGAAGTCCGCTTGGAGGATGGTCACCCGAAGGTCCAAGGTCGAATGTCCTGGACCGCTGAAGTATTCCCCAACTGGGAGGGAACACTCCTGTCTGTTGATTGTTGTGCAGTGTCCATTCATCTGTCGCCATAGCCTTTGCTCAGTTTTCCCAATGTACCATGCCTCAGGGCATCCTTGCCTGCAACGTATAAGGTAGACAACATTGGCTGAGTCACATGAGTACCTGCCATGTACAAGGTGGGCGGTGTCCCCAAGTGTAATGGTGGTATCATTGTCCACACTCTGATAAGTCCTGCAGCACGTACCGCGACAGGGTTGTATGGAGTTGTCTGAGAGCCAGGCAGCTTGCTACGAACAATGATCTGTTTGAGGTTTGACGGTTGTTTAAAGGCAAGTAGTGGAGGTGTGGGGAAGGTCTTGGCGAGGTGCTTATCCTCATTGATAATGTGTTGCAGGTCACAAAGAACATGGTGTAGTTTTTCAGCTCCTGGGAAGTACTGGACAATAGAGGGTACCCTGTCGGTTGCAGCAAGTGTCTGTCTCCTGAGGAGGTCATTACGGTTCCTTGCTGTGACAGGTCGGAACTGGTGGTTGATGAGTTGAGCATTGTACCCAGTTCTTATGAGGGCATCCCTGAGTACTTCCCGGTGCCTGTCACATTCCTCATCTGAGCAGATCCAGTATATGCGTAGGGGTTGTCCATAGGGGATGGCTGTTTTAAGTTGTTTTGGGTGGAAGCTGGAGAAGTGTAGCATTGGGAGGTTGTCTGTGGGTTTGCGGTAGAGTGTGGTGCTGAGAATGTAACTTTTTTAAAAAAGTTTTGTGATTTACATATGAAAGAAGTGAAACTATCATGGTATTCGAACAGATGAAAGACTCAACAAACAATCAAGGTACTTTTCAATGTATAATTTCAGTTACATCACACTGTAAACTTTTGCTATAAATTCTGTGTCTTACAATTGTGCCCTCCACAACCAACTGATGAAGGAGCGGTGCTCTGAAAGCTAGTGCTTCCAATTAAACCTGTTGGACTATAACCTGGCGTTGTGTTGATTTTTAACTCTAAAGGGTCCTCCTCCTGCTGAAATATGTAGAACATAACCAAAACCCAGTTTCCCCAAAAAAAGGGAAACCATGATCTAAACACTGGCATCTGTTCAATTACATTGCACTCAAGCAAAAATAAGTCCATCTCACCTGCAATGTGACAGACACTGCAGGACCAATCACCACCTTGTCTGATCTACTATCTCCATCTGCCTGGCCACAAAATAAATAGCTTGAGAAATATGTTTACAGCTGGTCAAACCTTCAGTGCCTTTTACTCACACTAGCCCCATAATCATTTACACCATTAGTGATCAGAAATCAGCCCCTTCTTTCAACATACTCCAAGACTGAGCTTCCACAGCCTTCAGAGGTAGAGAATGCCAAAGACTCTCAAACCCTTTGATACTCCTGATTTACGACTCCCCAGCCAGGGGAAATGCCTTACCTGCATCTACCCTATTTATCCCTTCAAGTACTTAATGTCACCTTTCATTCTTCAAAACCTCAGAGATTACAAGCCCAGTTCAGCCAATCTCCCTTCAGAGGACAGTCCTGTCATTTTGGGAAAAAGTCTGGTTAACCTTTGTTGCACACCCTCTAGCAATAATCTCTTGCCAGAGCTAAGATGATTGATGAGAGGAAGCCAAATGCAGACTTTGTCAAACTTCACTGTATTCTAAAAACTTGCATTAGTTATAATGACAGTCGCTTTATAATGTTTTTTCTTTTTAATTTTGTATAATCCTTCACTTTCTTTGTCCACCACTGTTGACAGAGTTTTGAGTTTTTGTACCTTGAAGGGATGTGTAGTTTAAGCTTTAGCTTGTGTAATACTGGTTTAATGGCTGTACATTGGCAATATATTTTCAAGCCAGCTCAGCTAATTTGTGCCTCATACCTTCACACGTTCCCTTATTCAACTTTGACATCCTGGAGATTAAACCTCACTTTCAAATCGCAAAATTCCATCATATTGCAGTCACTCATTCATAAAAGATTCTTTTCTAAGATTAATTAGCTCTTCTTCATTAAATAATACTAAATGTATATTGGCCTGTCCACTAGTTGGCTTCTCAACATACTGATCTAGACAACCATCGTCAGAACAATCCAGAAACTCATTCACCACAGCTTTAGTATTCTGTTGGTCTACCCAGTATATATACAGATAGAAAGCACCCATGAATACTGCATTGCACATGCTACAAGCTGGTCTCATCTCCTGATTAATACCATGTCCCACACTATTATTTGGTAGCATATAAATAACTTCAACAAATGTCTGTTGTGCTTTGCAATTTCTTACCTCCACCATCCAATTAGTTCCATTAATATAAAATAAAACAAAGTACTGCAGATGCTGGAAATCTAAAACAAAAACTGAAATTTCTGGATAAATTCGGCAGGTCTGGCAGCATCCATGCTGTCTCCACAGATTCCACATTTTGTTCTTCCTGAAGTCCTCCCTTATTAATACACCAATTGCATCCCTTTAATTAGGGCAACCTTACCTGCTTTGCCTTTTTGTCTGTCCTTCCTAAACAATACGTTTCCTTGAATATTTAGTTCCCAGTCCTGGTCAGCACACAGTCACGTTTCTAGAATGGAAATTATCTCTGACTGGAAACTTGACCACACCAAGACAAAAGCAGTTAAGACAAAAGGGAACAGAGAAAGCATGCAACATGAAACACTTTACCGTCTTCCCTTCTGCTAAAGCAGATTTGCAATAACTCACTAACCTAATCCTAAATGTCCCTGAATCAAGTTTTTGCTCGGCCATTTCAGAGGGAAGTTCAAAGTTAACCACATCACTGTGGGGTTGGAATCACATAGGACAGACCAGATAAGAATGGTAGATTTCTTTTCCTAAAGGACAGAAGTGGTTCAGTGTGGAATGAACTTCCTGAGGAAATGGTGGATGTGGGTCTAATTACAACATTTAAAAGACATTTAGATAAATACATGAGTAGGAAAGATATGGAGGGATATGGGCCAGGAGCAGGCAGGTGGGACGAGTTTAGTTTGGGACAATGCTCAGCATTGACTGGTTAGACCAAAAGGTAAAAACAATGACTGCAGATGCTGAAAATCAAATACTGGATTAGTGGTGCTGGAAGAGCACAGCAGTTCAGGCAGCATCCAACAAGCAGCGAAATCAACGTTTCGGGCAAAAGCCCTTCATCAGGAGACCAAAGGGTCTGTTTCCATACTGTATGACTCTAAGTGAGCCAACTAGGTTTTTACAACAAGAGTTTTGTTGTCACAATTAATGGGGCTTGTTTTATATGATATACTGAACTTAACTTCCTGCAGCAACTGTGGTAGGATTCACTAGGGTATTAATCTGGATTACTAAACCAGTCACATTACCACTGCATCAACTCCCCAAATATTTGTCCATCTGTATTATTCTAGAATCCTAGAGTCCCCAACAGGCTACTTAGCCCATTAAGTCCACATCCGACCTTCTGAACAACATTCCACTTAGACTACCCTACCCCTGTAACCCTGCACTTCCCATGGTTAATCCACCTAGCCTGCACATCGCTAGAGACTATGGGCAATTTAGCATAACCAATTCACCTTACCTGCACACTTGTGGATGATAACAGAAAACTGGTGCACCCAGAGGAAACCCACACAGACATGGGGACAATGTGCAAACTCCACACAGATAACTGCCCAAGGCTGAAATTGAACCCAGGTTCCTGGCACTGAGAGGCAGCAGTGCTAACCACTGAGTCACCGCGCCACACATCATGTAGAATCTCATCAAAAAACATTAAAACTGGCATGTATGCCTGCCTGTCCATAGAAAGCTTTATAGATTTTTATAGGTTACAGAGGCCAAGTGTAATCTTCAGGAGAACCAGCCCAGAGCATATGATGTAACTCAATCCCCATTTTAGGGTTACATTTTTCACCACGTTTTAATATTTCCATGACATGCAATATCTATAATAGAAATTGCTTACCGAGATTTGTCATGTTGTAACTACACCTTCCTTGCAATGGTAGCACTTCTACTGATTAGATCATGACTACAACACTTTATACAGATAAATTTTATTATAAATATGAACAATGGACTACCCTAAAAATTAATCAGATAAGTGCATAAAGGTTTGAGTATTTACATGAGTTTCACAAAACAATGTTTATATTTTGAGCTGCCATCTTCTCCTCATTGCCATTGCGTGTCTCAGCATGGTTAGTTGGTAAGTTCATTGGTATGCACCAAAAGCACAAATAGCAGCTTGCCTGCAGAATATGGCACACCACAGGGTTATCAGTGCATCATTTAACACAGGCAACAGACATTGGGAGCTACTACAATTTGATCATCTTCACCTGTCCCAGCTTGATTGAAACAAACAAACAAACAAACTTCCCCTCCCCTGTCCAGTCACCATTCAGCATGCGTCATTCACTCTACAGCATTGCAGTCCACTCTTCACACCTCTTAACAGCCCTCCCTTCCCTCTGCCACCTTTCAGAGCAAGTGCAGGAGAGGCAACATCTGTCCTTTCACCTCTTCTCTCAAAGTCCCCAGAAGCCAGATAGAACAGAACAGTTCAGCACAGCTCAGCACAGCCCTTTGGCCCATGATGTAGAGTGTGGTGCTGGAAAAGCACAGCAGGTCAGGCAGCATCCAAGGAGCAGACGAATCGACACTTCAGGCATAAGCCCTTCATCAGGACCACACACTCAACTCTGATCTCCAGCACCTGCAGTCCTTTCTCCCATGATGTTACACCAAACATGATGCCAATTTCCACCTGCCCATGATCCACATGCCTCCATTCCTTCCTTACTTATGTGCTTATCTTAAAGCCCCTGAAATGCCTCAGAAATATTTACCTCCACCAACACTCTTGATAGCACATTCTAGGCACCTACAGCTCTGTGTAAAAAAACTTGCCCCTCATTCCCTTCGAGCCTTCCTCCTCACCTTAAATGCATGCCCTCTAGTATAGGCATTTCAACTCTGTCCGAATCTTTTCCCCAGTCACCACTACCTTTTAAAATTTATTCATTTGTGAGATGTGGGTGCCAGTGGCTGGCCAGCATTTGTTGTCCATCTCTAGTTGCCCTTGAGAAAGTGGTGGTGAGCTGCCTTCTTGGACTGCTGCAGTCCACTTGCTGTGTGTTGACCCACAATGCCATTAGGGAGGAAATTCCAGGATTTTGACCCAGTGACAGCGAAGGAACAGCAATATATCTCCAAATTAGGATAGTGAGTGGCTTGGAGGGGAGTTTGAAGGTCGTGGTGTTCCCATGTATCAGCTACCCTTGTCCTTCTAAACTGAAGTGGTCATGGGTTTGGAAGATGCTGTCAGAGGATCTTTGGTGAGTTTCTGCAGTGCATTTTGTAGACAGTACAAACTGCTGCTACTGAATGTCAGTGGTGGAGGGAGTGAGCGCTTGTGGATGCAGTGCCGATCAAGCAGGCCGTTTTGTCTTGGATGGTGTCAAATGCCTTTAGTGTTGTTGGAGCTGCACTCATCCACGCATGAGGTGTATTCCATCACACCCCTAACTTACACCTTGTAGATAGTAGACAGGGTTTGGGGAGTCAGGAGGCGAGTTACTCACCACATTATCCCTAGCCTTTGACATTCTCTTGTAGACACTGTTTATGTGGTGCATCCAGTTGAGTTTCTGCTCAATGATAACCCCCAGAATATTGATAATGAGAAATTCATTGAAAGTCAAGGGGCGGTGGTTAGATTGTCTCTTATTGGTGATGGCCATAGCTTGGCATTTGTGTGGTGCGAATGTTACTTGCCACTTCTCAGCCCAAGCTCAGATATTGTTCAGATCTTGTTGCATTTGGACATGGACTGCTCGGTATCTGAGGAGTCACGAATGGTGCTGAACACAGAGCAATCATCGGTGAACAGCCCCACTTCTGACCTTATGATGGAGGGAAGGTCACTTATGAAGCAGTTGAAGATGGTTAGGACAAGGACATTATACGGAGGAATACCAGCAGAAATGTCCTGGAGCTAAGATGACCGACCTCCAAGAACCAAAACCATTTTCTTGAATGTCAGGTATGATTCCCACTGTGCTCGAGTTTGCCTCCTGATACCCATTGATTCCAGTTTGCAAAGGTTCCCTGATGTCACACTCAGTCAAATGCAGCCTTGATGTTAAGGGCTGTCAATTCTCACGTCTGGAATTCAGCTCTTTTGTCCATGTTTGAACCAAAGCTGTAATGAGGTTAGGAGCTGAGTGGACCTGGAGGAACTCAAACTGAGCGTCACTGAGCAGCTTACTGCTGAGCAGATGCTGCTCAACAGCACTGTTGATGACATCTTCCATTACTTAGCTATGCCTCTCATAATTTTAACAACTTGTATCATGTCTTCCCTCAGCCTCTGTTGCTCCAGAGAAAACAATCCTAGTTTGTCCAGCCTCTCCTTATAGCTCATATCCCTTAATCCAGGCAGCATCCTCTCCAAAGCCTCCACATTGTTCCTGTTGTGTGGCGACCAGAATTAAACAACACCCTCAGTACAGCCTAAACAAACTGTTATAATGCTGCAACATCAGTTTCTGACTCTATGTGACTGACTGCCAACGTCACCTGATCTAACTCATTATTATCTGGAACCTGGGTAAGTTTCCATCTCCTGGAGATGACTGGGTGTCTTTGAAGTAGAGGCAGAGATAGGTGAGGCTGTGGGCTGGCAGTTTTCTTCTTGGGATGGGCAAGGGTTGTAGTTGGATGGAATGGGTTGATTGAAAATGGAGTTGGAGGCTGCATCCAATGTTTAAGCGAAGACTGGCGAAGTGACTGCTGGAGGAGTGCAGAGGTAAATGCTGCTGTTTACACAGAAGATGCCCGAAATATAACGCCAATATGAGGAAACAATCGAATAGTCATTGGAACTCCAGGGGCTGGTTCTGATCTTGTCATCCTTTTTCTTGCTATGGTCTCAGTCTGCCATTGGTTCAAATCTAGCATTCTCATTCTCTTTCTCACCTAGAATCACTAACATATCTTAGATCTATGCCCTGTCTGAGATCTGCATTCCTGTTGATTTTGGTCTCTTGTACATTTCTGATGGCAATCACCCCCTCAATTGAGTGTCTGTGCCTCAGCTCTAAACTGTCTGCCCCGCCCTTGTTCTAAAAGGAAAGGCGTTCCTTGAAACTGCGATCTGAACCGAAGCTTTCCCTGGCCCTATTGATCTCATCTTTTTAGCTTGGTGATTTTGTTCTGGTATTGTTTGTTTGCACTTTTTTAAAAAAATATACCTTTGTTTAAAAGAAAACAATTGAAGTGCATGTGAAAATTTTCAGGTCTACCTGAACTGGCAGATAGAGATTAATGTAGATAAATGTGAGGTGCTGCATTTTGGAAAAGCAAATCAGAGCAGGACTTACATACTTAATGGTAAGGTCCTAGGGAGCCTTGCTGAACAAAGAGATCCTGGAGTACAAGTTCATAGTTCTTTGAAAGTAGTGTCGTAGGTAGATAGGATAGTGAAGGCAGCATCTGAATAGATTTTTAGATTAGATTCCCCACAGTATGGAAACAGGCCCTTTGGCCCAACAAGTCCACACCGATCCTTCAAAGTGTAACACACCCAGACCCATTCCCCTACCCTATAGTTAGCCTGACTTGGCAATTTAGCATGGACCATTCACCTGACCTGCACATTTTTTCAATTGTGGGAGGAAACTGGAGCACCTGGAGGAAACCCACGCAGATACGGGGAGAATGTGCAAACGCCACTCAGTCACCCAAGACGGGAATCAAACCTGGGTCCCCTGGCACTGAGGCATCAGTGCTAACCAATGAACCACCGTGCACAGAAGGTCAAGCAACAGGAGGAGAAGGGGAGTCAACGATTCAGGTCGGAACTTTTCATCAGGACCAGGGGGAGAGGAAGTGGGCTGTGAAATAAATGGAGGAGTGGAGCTTGGGGAAAGGTGTGTAGAATGGTGATAGGTGGATGCAGGTGGGAGATGGCTGTGACTGAGTAGGAAGGGTGGAGCCGATAGGTGGGAAGGAAGTTGGACAAGTCGCATTAGGTTAAGGGCGCTAGGCAGAGAGGGGGGTACTGGACCTGGGATGAGGTGAGGGCTGGGGAGATTTGGAAGCTGGTGAATTCCATGTTATGGCCGTATGGTTGTAAGTCTCCTGAGGTGGAATATCAGGTGTTCGGCCTCCAGTTTAAGTGTGGCTTTGTGGTGACAGTGGGAGAACCTCAGATGGACATATCAGGGGAGTTGAAATGGATGTTGTGGCTCTGTTCGCCGAGCTGGGAATTTGTGTTGCAGACGTTTCATCCCCTGTCTAGGTGACATCCTCAGTGCTTGGGGGCCTCCTGTGAAGTACTTCTGTGCTGTTTCCTCCGGCATTTGTCTCTGCCGCTTCCAGTTGTCAGTTCCAGCTGTCCATTGCAGTGGCCGGTATATTGGGTCCAGGTCGATGTGCTTATTGATTGAATCTGTGGATGAGTGCCATGTCTCTAGGAATTCCCTGGCTGTTCTCTGTTTGGCTTGTCCTATAATAGTAGTGCTGTCCCAGATGAACTCATGATGCTTGTCACCTGCGTGTGTGGCTACTAAGGTCGTGTCGTTTCGTGGCTAGTTGGTGTTCATGGATACGGATCGTTAGCAGTCTTCCTGTTTGTCCGATGTAGTGTTTTGTGCAGTCCTTGCATGGGATTTTGTACACTACATTGACCAGCATGAGCAAAACCATCGGGTCCTTTGTCCTGGTGAGTTGTTGTCTGAGGGTGGCTGTTGGTTTGTGTGCTGTTATGAGTCCTAGTGGTCGCAGTAGCCTGGCTGTCAGTTCGGAAATGTTCTTGATGTATGGTAACGTGGCTAGCCCTTTGGGTTCTGGCATGTCCTCATTCCGGTCTTTCCCTTAGGCATCTGTTGATGAAATTGCGCGGGTATCCGTTTTTGGCGAATACATTGTATAGGTGTTCCTCTTCCTCTTTTTGCAGTTCTGGTGTACTGCAGTGTGTTGTGGCCCTTTTGAACAGTGTCTTGATGCAACTTTTTTTGTGTGCATTGGGGTGGTTGCTTTCGTTGTTCAGGACTTGGTGCGTGGCTTTCCTGTATCCCTTTGTGGTGAATTCTCCGTTTGGTGTTCGCTGTACCATCACGTCTAGGATTGGGAGTTGGTTGTCCTTTTCTTCCTTTCTAGGGAATCGGATTCCTGTGAGTGTGGCGTTGATGATCTGGTGTGTGTTCTCTAATTCTGTGTTTTTAATTATTACAAAGGTGTCATCTACATATCTGACCCAGAGTTTGGGTTGAATTTGCGGCAAGACTGTTTGTTCTAATCTTTGCATTACTGCTTCTGCTATGAGTCCAGAGATGGGTGAGCCCATGGGTGTTCCGTTGATTTGTTCATATATTTGGTTTTTAAATGTGAAGTGTGTTGTGAGGCACAGGTCCAGTAGTTTGAGTATGCAGTCTTTGTTGATAGGTTCCCCATCTTGTCATCTGTTCTGTATGTCCAGCAGGTTACCTATTGTTTCTCTGGATAGGGTTTTGTCGATAGAGGTGAACAGTGCTGTTACATTGAATGAGACCATAGTTTGTTCCTTGTCTATGTGTATATTTCTGATTATGTCCAAGAATTCCTGTGTTGACTGTATAGAGTGTCTGCATCCGCTGATCAGTTGAAATGGATGGCAACCAGAAGATGGGGTTGATTTGAGTGAGTGAACCATAAATGTTCTCTGAACTGGTTTCCCAAGTTTGTGCTCGGTCCCTCTGATGTAGAGGAGACCACATTGTGAACAGTGAATGCGATAAATCCTGTTAAAAGGAAATGCATGTGGATCTCTGCTGGACTTGGAATGATTCTTGGGGCCTTGGACAGGTGAGCAGGGAGGTATGGGGACAGGTTTTGCACCTCCTGATGCCAGAGGAGAAGGTTCTAGGTGTGAAGGAGGGGTTCATGGGGAATGCAGACTGAACGAGGGAGTCATGGAATGAACGATCCCTGCAAAAAGTGGATAAGGTTGGGGGGGGTCGTCAGACTGCAGGTGGAAGTGGCAGAGAATGATGTGTTGGACTTGGAGATTAGTAGGGTGGCATATGAGGAAGGGGAGGATATTTCCATGCTGTGGTTGGGGGGTCTTTGTTTGAGGACAGAGGTGCGGGGATAGGAGGACATGCGGCTAGGATATCCTGGAGTGGAATTGCTCATCTTGGGAGCAGATATGGCGGAGGCAAAGGAACAGGGAAGTATGGGTTCACAGTTTTGCCAGGCGGGGTAGTCAAGGTACTTGTGGGAGTCTGTGGATTTGTCATAGATGTCAGTGCTCGATTGGTTGCCAGAAATGAAGATGGAGAAGTCTAGAAAGGGAAGTGTCAGAGATAGTCCAGGTGAATTTGAGGTCAGGGTGGAAGAGGTGGGCCAAGTGGATGAACTGTTCAAGCTCCTCGCAGGAGCATGAGGTAGCACTAATATAGCATTGATATAGTAGAGGAAAAGGTGGGGGATGGTACCAGTGTACCTGCAGGAGAGAGACTGTTCCACATACTCTACGAAGAGGCAGGCAGAGCTTGGACCCATGCAGGTATCCATGGCTGACCCTCCTGTTCGTAGGAACTAAGAGGATTGAAAGGTAAAATTGTTAAAATGTAAGGAGCAGTTCTACCAGGTGAATGAAAGTGTCAATGGAGGGAGATTGGTTGGGTTAGTGGGAGAGGAAGTGATGGACAGCCTTGAGGCCCTCCACATGGAGGAATACAGGTGTAGAGATACTGGATGTTCATGATGAAGATGAGGTGCTGAGGGGGCAGAGAACTGAAACACTATCTCACATTGATATAATCTCTAATTTATGAAGGAAGCAGACGCTTAAATGCAATACTGTCATTGAAAAAAATGCCATGTTTCTAACAAGGCAATTTGGATTTTTCCATCCCAGTAACTTTCATTGGGCATGAAGTGCTCATGGTCACACTACAACACTACTGAATTATTCAGATCTGGTCCAGCACTAGAGATAGCAGTGCAGTGAAAGGGGAAAGTGGAATGCAATAACATATAAAGTTTCACAAGTGTTCAATGGTTCTATTAGCATTGCCTTATGTCACTGAGCCACACAGGGCAGGACTGTTTCAAGTTCAATTCCCAGTCTCGGCTGAGTTTCTTGATCTCCATCAGTATGGTGGCGAGGCACTAAAAAACTGGCCCATGCATCTTGAGGTTAGGAAAGGGAAATAAAATCAGCTATGATTCCTACTCCTCACCCACTGGATGTCTGTGGAAACACAATGAACGTTGCAATGATCCTAGCTCGTGTCTGTCTGACTTATGATCTATATGGTAATTAACAAGGCTTATTCAAACAGAACACAGTTTACTGAAGGGAAGAGAAACAAAAAGGTACAAAATAGTACACCAATCAAATTTAAAACTACCCCTTCATATAGTGAGGAGTTGTCACAGAATGGTGGACCACATGGCCTCTTCTATTTAAAGACATCTATGTGTGTTCACGATTATTTGCTTCCCACTAATTATCTAAGGATTTCTTAGTCACTGAATGTACACTTACTCACTGGCAATACTACACTTTGAAAGGAAATGAGAACTGAGTTATTTCCATGGTATTCTAACAAGTTGAAAGTTGACTTAAAGAAAAATTAGTTGCTTTTCTGAAGCAAACTAAACCAATGTTCTCAATAAGCTAAAGAACAAACAAATAGATGTGGCTTAAACTAGGTTGACACACAAACAGCATGTGCACAGCAAGTGCCCAGCTCAGTACAGTACTGTTCTGGACTCTGTCACAGAAATTGATATCCTTTTCTCTCTCTATGAAAATTGATTATATAGCTATGTTCGAAATCTCACTTGGGTTGCCATGGCCACTTAATAGATTACAGCACCAAAACGCATCATTACAGGGTGATGGCTTTCAGCAAAGTTCTCTGCTTTAATAATACTCTGAACTGGTATTTGAACCAGACATTTCCACACAGCAAGTTAAACCTTGTCACTGGGAAATACTGCAGAGACATTTCAATAGACCAGCCTACATTACAAACTATGTCTTTTCTTAATTTCAGCTCTACCTTCACCCTCACCACTTGAGCCCCAGTTCTCCCACCCACACTGCGTCTCCCCTCAAGCCACAAATTTCCAAGCCCCTACACTCTGGATCCAGCTCTCCCCATTCCTGCCATCAAACGTCAAAACTCCGGTTGTCCACCTACCCTCCCCCAGTCCTGTTACCGAGCATCACGATTGATTATAATGCCTCGCACTAGTTCTCTACCTGTTCATCCCATCCTTCAATTGTCACAATTGATATCCTTCAATTCTCTCTCATTCCAAAATGCCTTCATTCTGGCTCCAAATTCAATGGCTCACTGTTACTCAGGCCAGTAATGGCTCAATTGGAATGCATCCAAAACTATATAATGCAAAGCATTTATACAGTAATCAGAAAAATAAAAATTGTTTTTCAAAAACAAGAATATGATAAAATACTTTCAACTTCTGAGGAAGAAAAATGTACAAAATACATCATAAATGATTACTGTAGGTCAGTAACTTACCAGAATCCAAGAATCCTTTCAGATACCATTTCTTGACATTTCAGTCATCTCTGCAGGACGCCACGATATCTGTTCTTCCAACTCAAACTAAATAGATCTCAGCTTTTAATTCACCTGACTGTGCGGTCAGGGAGGTGCCAGACTACAAGTCAAATAGCACCAGTAAACTGTTTGTACAGGAGAAAATTGCCCCTAAACTCTCACCATCTTTCATGCAAGCAGTTCAAAGTGGGCAACTTTTGAGCAATTTCTCAGGTTGTGAGGAAGAGCTGAACATTTTTTGAGCCATAATTGGAAGCCAGGGCACATCATGTTAAACATAATGCATAACTGCGCCAAAAGAGAAGACCCTGACTGCTAATGTGGCTTTGCTCAATTCAGAAGGCAAAAATGTCTCATCGCCCAAGTTAGGAAGTGGTTAAAAATACCAAACAGCGGAGGCTCAGACACTAATCTGATCTTTTAGTGGTTAGGTAGCTTGCTGACATTTACCATCAATTGTCACACCACAGGGCAGACAGTAGCCCCCACTGAGGAGTCAACAGCTTCCTCTTGAATAGAGGTAAAGGTGGTGCTGACAGTGTGCCATGAATAAAATAAATGCAGATAATAAGATACAGCTCCACATTACCTAAAGATCTCTGAAGGTCAGGCTCACCTTTAACACATTTCCTGACTTAATTGGTAGGAAATGCTGGATGTAAAGTTACACCCATGCTGCAGTACTGCAGCTCTAGAGAATTGAGGACATCTCCCATTACGGAAGTGGTGGGAGGGGAGTTATTTACTGTAAGCTGCTGGAG
Source organism: Chiloscyllium punctatum (assembly GCF_047496795.1). Classification (NCBI taxonomy): domain Eukaryota; kingdom Metazoa; phylum Chordata; class Chondrichthyes; order Orectolobiformes; family Hemiscylliidae; genus Chiloscyllium; species Chiloscyllium punctatum. The sequence continues at coordinate 75,968,478 of NC_092758.1, read as the reverse complement.
CTTGATCGATTGCCTCCAGAGGTCAGCTAAATTTTCCCAAGATCCTCCCCTGTCATCTTCTAAAGTGGTCCAAGGTTTATGCTCTTGATTTTACGTTCGTGTCTGAAGACTACATGTGAGATGTTGCATGCAGCATGCATCTACACAAATCTGGGGGCAAGGTAATCCTGTTGGACCATTCACATAGTTCACCACAAGGAGCACCAAACTGATTCAAACAGCTCATAAGATACAATTTAATTGCTGACACCAAGTCAGGTCAGCACAGTGCGAGTTTGCACCTCAAGTCGCACAAACAAACCAAATGCTCTAAAGTCGACAGCTGGTTGCAACAAAAGAGAGGGAATTGAAGGGGCATAGGGAACAGGAAGGGTAAACATGGTCAAGATACAATATGAATATTATATTCAGTCTGTGTCACACCATAATTTGTATGACTTATGGAATCAATTACACTGCCCCCTTGCCCAAATTCTTTACAGAATTGATGACAAAATCTCTTTAGAAGTCTCCAACTGCATCACTCAGCTTGTCCAACCCTGATATCTCACAGCAGTGAATTCCTTATGAGGCTGTACAGAAAATAAGTCACTTATGACACCTAAATCATCCAAGATATAAACCAATTAAATAGCGGCTAGGAGAAAGCGATGACTGCAGATGCTGGAGATCACAATCAAAAAGTGTGTACTGGAAAAGCACAGCCGGTCAGGCAGCATCCGAGGAGCAGGAAAGTTGATGTTTCGAGCATTAGCTCTTCATCAGGAATTTGGAGGCTGGGGTGGGGAAACAAGGGGGCTGAGATATAAATGGGAGAGGGGTGTGGCTGGTGGGAAGATAACTGGGAACATGATATGCAGATGAAGGTGGGGGGTGATGTTGGTAGGTCAGAGTGGAGGGTGGAATTGTTCAAGAGGACGGTGCCGAGTTGGAGGATTGGGACTGGGATAGCATGGTGGGAGGGGAGATGAAGAAACTGGCGTAATTAACATTGATTCCTTGTGTTTGGAGGGTCACAAGGCAGAAGATGAGGTGTTCTTCCTCCGATGGCTAGTATTTGGCAGTGGAGGCAGCCCAGGACTTGCATGTCCTTGGTGGAGTGGGAACAGGAGTTGAAGTGGGCTGCCACTGGGCGTTAGAGTTGTTTAGTGCCTGTGTCCCGATTCCTCAGTTTCCATCATATCTGCTCCGAGGAGGATCAATTCCACTCCAGAGCATCCTAGATGGATTCTTTCTTCAAAGATTGTAATATCCTCTCCCACGTGATCAACAATGCCCTCAGCGCATCTCCTCCATTTTCTGCACCTCCACCCTTGAACCCCACCCCTCCAATCATAACAAGGACAAACCTCCCAGTCCACACCTTTAACCCCACCAATTCCAGATAAGACACATCATCCTCCGCCATTTCCGCCACCTACAGTCAGACCCCACCACCAGAGATATATTGCACTCGTTCTTAGCCATGTGAGGAAAGGGATTTTCTGGTGAGAATCTCAGAGAGAGACCGTTTCTGAGTTTTGGTCAATATTCTTTGTTGCTAGGGATGATCTCAAAAGGTAGCTGGGAGCTCAGCACCTGCCACTTTCGCAAGGTTTGGGAAGATAAAAGAGGAGACAGGTTGAGTCCCCACTCTGAGTGGAAAGTATTGCATACAGATGCTGATCAAGTGTGGAATTAGGTTCAGCTGTGATGCACTTAAGGGTTGAGGCCATTGCCTGAACTCTCCAAGAGTAACCACTTAGCAAGTCTGCAGGTTATGCAGGCACAATAACATCTATCCATTGACTCTAACGGACTTCTTAGAACAAAAGGCTCTATCAGCTATATTAATGAAGACCCAGAACAAGTCATTAAATAAATTTGCATCAGAGTTTAAAACTGCAGCTTGGCTTCTTTCAAAAACTGAACACTATTTAGACTTTAAATATTGAACTGATCAGTTTTGGGGAAGAAATTTGCAACAAATTTATTTTACATGTTTTGCATAGCCAATATACCAGGTATACCTTTACTTTTAGGCATACATCTTGACCTTTTGCCTCTAATCTTATTAAAATAGTTCATCAGTACTCATTTGTCGTTTCAGTTTATGTGCCAAATTGAGAGGATTGAAGCTTTTCTGAACTTGCCAAGTGATCATCTAGCCGAACGAACGATCAGCAAATAAATTTTTCCTCAAGTTTTTCAGAAACAAAACAAGATGACATGACATGGTGCAGAACTAAAAGAGTTTCAATCATAATTCAAGCAAACCTGAATGCTCACTATGTTTACAATGTTGAGGACCAAGCAAAATTAATAAATTCTGTTGCAAACCTTCAGCTTCCAGCGGGAAAGACTCATCGGTTCAAACTTGTTGAATAGATGTGGCATCGTACCTCCATTTTGCCAGCAAGAGGGGCCAAAATAAAAAGCAGCCAAGTAAAATTAAACTGAACAAAAATAGAGGAAGGAAATAAGTGTGAAAGTCTGGAAGGTAAGCCTGTAGAGCAGCAGAAAAATACTGCACCAAAACAATTCAGTATAAAGGAGATTCCAGTGACTCTCTAATACTTTAAAACTCATACATAATTTTCACCCCTTATCATAAACACTTAAACAGGAGTAGGTCATGAACTCAGATCCATTCTGCTATTCAATGAGATCACAGCTAACTTATAACTCAATCCCAACTCCATTTTCCTGCCAGGATCTTTGTTAGTCTCAGATCTAAAAAACATTTTGTGACAGCAACCTCAAGCAGACCCAGCAACTCTCCAATAACGATTCTTCAGATGGACAGTGAAATTTTATTGTGGGTTAATGATGGTGAAACTTAATGTGCTTCTTACCAGATCCCTATCTACACTACATTCGATGGACAGTAATGATGATTATCCTTCCCACTAAGCCAGTATAACACTCCAGTTCAGAGTGAACATTGCACCTTCCTGTTATGTAAACATAATTTTAAAGAGTCCAAGCCATTTTGCCAACTGCTAAATTGTCAGCTTTGATCCTTCTTTGATCCTCCTTTAATATCAAAAATATATACTGCATTGAATGTATGAACGATCCCTATTTTACTCAACACAGAAGTTTATATGGTGGATATCACTGGCTGGCCTGCCTGGTTCATGTACTTGCCTTTTAATAGATACCTAATGGTATTTTAAAAAAGAAAACAGCATAAGGAGGCAGCTCTCAAGCCACAGCCAAACAGCATTCCACATAAGCCACTCAACCTGATTTTGAGTGACACTTCATCTTCCCAGCTGGAAATTACCAGCTAAGAAGCACACATGTATGTTCTGCCAGGGGACAAGATGATGCCTCGTTATACCAGTCAACAACACATGATGACCAGCAAAAAAAACACTAATTTATAAATACGCTCTCAGCCAGATAATGTCAGCTGTTAAATAGACACTTTTCCCAATTTGCATCATCCTTTCATTATTTCACTCTTCTGTCTGCTTTTACTGCTCATTACTCCAGCTCCTACAGGTAGGATCATTGAAGGGAGAGATTTCAAACATCCCAAACAGACATTGCCAACTTCTCCATGTACTCAGTGCCATCAGCACACTCTACCAAGCTGACAGTTTGCAGCTCAGAAACAGGCCATTCAGCATAAAGTCTGTGCCAGTTGTTCACGCTCCACAAGGATCCTTTCACACTCCTTACTTCCTTTCTCCCTCATAGACTGAACTGAATCTACAAGATCTGCCTCAAATACGGTGTTAAATATTCCACATTGTCATTTTTTAATGTAAAAGCGGGGATGCTCTTCTGAGGCTCTGGTCAGACCACATCTAGCGTATTGTGTGCAGTTTTGGGCCCAAAATCTTGAGGAGGATGTTCTGGCCCTGTGGTGTATTCAGAGGAGGTTCACGAGAATGAGGCCAGGAATGAAAAGCTTAGCACATGAGGAACGTTTGAGGACTCTAAAAGGATTGGCGGAAAGAGACCTAATTGAAACATACAGAATACTGACTGGCCTGGATAAAGCGGACATTGGGAAGATGTTTCCGTTAGAGGAGAAACTAGGACCTAAGGGAACAGTCTTATAGTAAAGGAAAGACCTTTTAGAAGAGAGGCAAAGCTAAACTTCTTCAGCCAGTGAGTGGTGAATCTATGAAATTCACTGCCACAAAAGGCTGTGGATCTAAGTCATAGAGTGTATTTAAGATTTAGACAGATAGGTTCTTGATTATCAAGGGGTTACGGGAAGGCAGGAGAATGGCAATGAGAAACTTATCAGTCATGATTGAATGGAGGAGCAGACTCAATGGCCTAATTCCTGCTCCTATGTCTTATACTGTGTAAAGTAGTCACCAAATAATTTTGTGCACATATAGAATTGCTAACAACTAATTTAGCTTTGTCAGTAGGCTTGCAGCATGGCACACTGACATACACTGGTATATTAAATGTGGAGATATTTTAATATACAAAGCTCTGCTTTTTGCAGGTAGGTTACGGACACAAACTACGTGTCTCAGAGTCATGCAACATGAAAAGAGACACTTCAGTCCAGCTAGGCCACACTGACCATGCTCCCATACTAAACTAGATTCAATTGCCTGTGTTTGGCCCATATCACTCAAAACCATTCCTATTTATGTACTTACCCAAATGTCTTCAATGTTCTAACAGTACCTTCACCCATCACTTCCTCTAGCAGTTCATTCCACACATTAACCACTGTGTAAAAAGGTTGCCCCTCGTCCTTTTTCAGGTGACAGGAGAAAAATTTAAAAATATGCCCCCTTGTTTTGAACTCCCCCACCCTAAGGAAAAGACACTTTCCAGTCACCTAATCTGTATCCATCATTATTTTATAAACCTCAGTGAGATCATCCCTCAACCAATTAAAAAGGTCCTAGCCTTTCCAGTCTATTTTTATATGTCAAACCCTTCATTCCCTACAACATCCTGAGAAATGTTTTCTGACTCTCTCCAGTTTAATAATATCTTTCCTATAATTGGCTTGATGGTAGGAGACAGAGGGTGGTGGAGGGTGGCTTTTTAGACTGGCAGCCTGACACCAGCAGTGTGCCTTAGTGATCGGTACTGGGTCCACTGTTTTCTATCATTTATATAAATGATTTTGATGAGAATACAGAAGATATGATTAGTAAATTTGTAGATGACACCAAAACTGATGCTGTAATGGACAATGAAGATAGATTACAGCGGGACCTTGATCAGATAACCTGAGGAGTTTAATCTAGACACATTTTGTTAGGGGAAAATCAGGGCAAGACTTATATACCTAATCAAGGCTACCTCAACGTTAGCTTTTAATAATGGTAAGGTCCCAGGAAATACTGCTGAACAAAGAGACCTTGGAATGCAGGTTCGTGGTTCCTTGAAAGTGGAGTTGCAGGTAGACAGGGTAGTGAAGGCAGTGTTTGGTACATTTTCCTTTATTGGTCAATCCATTGACTATAGGAGTTTGAAAGTTACGTTGGGCTGCAAAGGACATTGTTTAGGCCACATTTAGAATATTGCATCAATTCTGGTCTCCTTGTAATAGGAAGGACGCAGTCAAACTTGAAAGGGTTCGAGAATGTGTATAGGGTATAAACAGTTGGGGGAAAAAAAAGACGACCAAGGACTCACGTCTCAGTGCACACAGACAACCGTTCTCTCTCTTCACGGCCCGGAATAAAAGATGGAGGAGGTAGCATGACAGGTTCAGGAAAGATTCACAAGGATGTTGCCAGGATTGGAGGGTTTGAGCTATAGGAAGAGGCTGAATAGGGTAAAGCTGTTTTCCCTGCAGCATCAGAGGCTTAGGGTTGACCTTATAGGGGTTTATAAAATCATGAGGGGCGTGAATTCAGGTAAAGAGACAAGGTATTTTCCCCAGGGTGGGGGGAGTCCAAATGTAGAGGGCACAGGTTTAGGATGGGAGGGGAAAGATTTAAAAGGGACCCAAGGTGCAACATTTCACGCAGAGGGTGATGCATGTGTGGAATGAACAGCCAAAGGAAGTGGTGGAGGCTGGTACAATTACAAAATTTAAAAGGCATCTAGATGGGTATATGAATAGGTAGGGTTTAGAGGGATATGGGGAAAATGGGACCAGATTAATTTAGGACATTTGTTCAACATGGACGAGTTGGACTGAAGGGTCTGTTTCCATATTATACATCTCTATGACTAACAGGGCAACTGAAACTGCACACAGTACTCCAGAAGAGTCCACACCAACGTCCTGTACAATGTCAACCTAATGTCCCGAATCATACTCAAAAGGAGCAATGAAGACATGCATGCTTTCATAACCACACTGTCCATCTGTGACACAAACATCAATGAATTATGTACCTGAACCCCTAGGACACACTGTTCTACAACACTAGCCAGGGCCCTATCATTAATTGTGTAAATTCTGCCCTTGTTTGTTTTACCAAAATTCAATACCTGACATTTATCCAAATTATACTCCCATCTGCTATGCCTCTGCCCATTGATCCAACTGATTAACATCTCTTGTAATCTTTAGATAACCTTCTTCATTGTCCACTATACCAATATTAGTGTCATCAGCAAACTTACTAACTATGCCTCCTACATTCTCATTCAAATTGTTTGTATAAATGACAAGCAAAAGTGGACCTAGCACCAATCCCTGTGGAACATCTCTGGTCACAGGCCTGCAGTCCAAAAAACAACCCTCCACCACCATCTCCTACTGTCAAGCCAATTTTGCATCCAATTGGCAAGTTTACCCAGAATCCCACGTGATCTAACTTTACTAATTAGTCTGCCATGTGGAAACTTGTCAAAGGCTTTACTGAAGTCCATATAAACAATATTATTGCTCTAACCTCAATCGTTTTTGTTACTTCATGAAAAAACTCAGTTCGTGAGACACTCCACTCTAACAGGAACATATGTTAAGTTGTTTTTCTTGAGATTCTAACTCACTTGAACTGCAAAAGCCAAATTCTGTGAACAACCAAAATTTTATTAATCAAGCACAAGTTTTTGGAGGAATCCTTTAACACTCTTGCGAAGCTGTACCTGGAGACCCCTTTGAACAAGGGGTCCTTGTCCAAGGGTCCTTCCTTTATATAGTACAAGTGTTTCACCTTCCAGTCAGTAACGTCCACAAGACAACACTCAGCCATTCTCCTATGCCACTCAAGCCACAATGTAGTGATCACGTCATTTCCAAAGATAATGTAATGTAAATCAACCCTTAGTGACAAGATCTGTTGCAAATCGTATTTTTAACCACTTGGCCCTTATCTCTCTAAACCTTTCTTATTCATGCACATTTAACAAATTCCTCACCATCCAACACTACGGCAGTCCCAGTCAATGTTTGAAAACTTAAAATCTCCTACTATTACAACCCTATTATTCTGACAAATATCTGAGGTCTATGTCAATATTTGTTCCTCAATTTCCCTTTGGACAATTGTAGGGTCGAAAGTACAAAACCATTAAGGTAATCGTCCCTTTCTTATTTCTTCCCATATAGTTTTACTGGACAATCCTTCAGAAATATCTGATTTAATTACAGCAGTAAACTTTCCTTAATGAAAAATACCACTCTTGCCCCCCTTTCCATCCTTCCTATGGCATCTAAATTCAATTCAAAAATAGGTGATATCCATTATCTGGTTTATTTCACAGGGCAATGTCTTGACCAGAGCCAATTTACCCAATTTAAAACTTAAAAGCTTGACAGTTATTGCCAACCATCTCATTCAATTGGTGCATTCTCAATGGCAACACTTCGACCAGAGACCAGCTGTCAGCCAATCAGCACTCTCATACAGCACAAATGTTCATTTCCCCTTTATTATGGCATACTGGATTGTCCTGATGAAAACAAGACAAAAGGCTTTGCAAAAATGTTTCTCATGTGGGCAATTCTCAAATTAATTTACAACCAAACAATGAAAGACATTTTCCCTGAATTCCATTTTGGATTTACCTGTATTTGTGACTCTTATTTTAGTCTCCTGTTTTTCCACTCCCAACTTGAGCTGAGTGCTGCAACCAGAATGACTAACAACTAGTTAGTCACACTAGCTTAAAGTGGAATCCATGGCTTGTGGCCCTGACATGTGAGCTATACCAAACTTAAAATTGGTCTCATTAATCACGCCTTGATGGGAATTACAACAATAGCTAGAAAGAGGTCGTTGCAGCTGGTAAACATTCCTTGTATGCCAAAACTATTCAAAAGATCTGAATCATAATTCTTTAAGTTATTGTAGTTTTATACTCAAACTACATCAGAGGGTGTGGTTCTCAGAATAAAACAGGGTGTGGTGAAATACTGGTAGTAACAAAAATGTCCTGGACCAATAATTCGGAGGCCTCAACTAATACTGCAGATGCATGAGTCCAAATCCCAGGACAGATGGTCAAACTCAAATTTAATTTGTTGACAAATTCACAATAAGAACAGTAATGATGATCATGGTATTAACAAAGTGGCACGGATATCCTTTGGGAAATAAAGTCTGCCATGCTTGCTCGGTCAGACCTACATTCACCTCCAGACCAACAATCTCTGAGCTGTCTCCCCTGAAATGGCTTACCAAACCAATCAATTGTATCAAACCACTACAGAATAGCTGTTGATTAAAACTGCCTAAAATCTAATCACAGTGCCAGAGACCCGGGTTAAATTCCCACCTCAGGCAACTGTCTGTGTGGAGTTTGCACATTCTCCCCGTATCTGCGTGGGTTTCCACCGGGTGCTCTGGTTTCCTCCCATAGTCCAAAAAAAAAGTGTGCAGGCTAGGTGAATTGGCCATGGGAAATTGCCCAGTGTTAGGTGAAGGGGTAAATGTAGGGGAATGGGTCTGGGTGGGTTGCTCTTTGGAGGGTCAGTGTGGACTTGTTGGGCCAAAGGGTCTGTTTCCACACTGTAAGTAATCTAATCTAATCAGCCAGAATCAAATCTAAGAACTGGTAATTTAAAAAAGCTCACCCTACCCAATCGACACAAAATCCTCTTCACACACAACTGGGAATTCTGTCAAAATTAGGAGAACGAATTAAATTAACTAATAGGACATAGTGGGTAGTTAGGGAAGAAATTGCCGGACACCTAGCAGAAATATTTCTGGCTTTCTACAAATGATGATGCCAGACTCAATTATCATCCTGCATTGAGGACTGATCTCACAGGAACTCCAGCTCCATCAAAAGTTACTTCATTCGAGGCCAATTTCAGACTTCAAGCTCCAGTTGGGTTGGCTTAGCCAGCAGGGATTCAGATGACTCTGGAAAGGGTTTGCCAATGGCCATAAACGTGAAAATCCTATACCTAAATAGCCAATATGCATTGCTAACAAGTGGGTATTCCTCACTCAAATGTCTCACATCGTTACTCTGTCATGAGTTGGACTTCCATAAGCTACTAGGCAGTTAGGGTCCTTCCTCGCATTCTCATTTGCCAGTGGAAATCTATGCATCCAATCTGCTCTCCCACTTGTCCCACTGAAAACCGATCCCAAAATTCCAGGATATTCCTACTAAAGGTTTTGCCTTCACTCATAAACCTCTGTAAAAGGTCACCCCTCAGCCTCTGACACTCTAGGGAAAACAGCTATTAAACTTGCCCCAATAGGTCATATCCTGCAACCCTGGCAACATCCTTGTAAATTTTTCTGACCCCTTTCAGGTTTCACAACATCCTTCCGATAGGAAAGAGGCCAGAATTGCACACAATATTCCAAAAGTGGCCTAACCAATGTCGTGTACAGCTGCAACATGACCTCCCAACGCCTATACTCAATACTCTGACCAATTAAGGAAAGCATACCAGAGCTTCACTATCCTATCTACCTGCGAGTCCACTTTCAAGGAGCTATGAACCTGCACTCCAAGGTCTCTTTGTTCAGCAACACTCCCTAGGACCTTACCATTAAGTGTATAAATCCTGCTAAGATTTGCTTTCCTAAAATGCACTGTTTCAATGATTGACAGAGAGTCAGATGTACAGCACAGAAAATGACCCTTTAGTCCAACTCACCCAAGCCAACCAGTTATCCTAAATTAGTCTAATACCATTTACCAGCACTTGGCCCTTATCTCTCTAAACCTCTTATTCATACATCATCCAGATGCCTTTTAAATGTTGTAATTTTACCAACCTCCACAACTTCCTCTGGCAGCTCATTCCATACACGCATCATCCTTTGGGTGAAAAAGGTGTACCTTTAGGCTCCTTTTATATCTTTCCCCTCTCACCTTAAACCTACGCTCTCTAGTTTTGGACTCCCCCACCCTAGAGAAAAGACTTTGTCTATTTACACCTCCAATTTTGGTGTCATGTGCAAACTTGCTAACCATACCTCCTATGCTCACATCCAAATCATTTATATAAATGACGAAAAGCAGGAGACCTAACATCGATCCTAGTGGCACACTACGAGTCACAGGCCTCCAGTCTGAAAAGCAACTCTCCAACATTACTCTCCATTTTCTACCTTCAAGCAGTTCTGTATCTAAATGGCTAGTTCTCCCAGTATTCCATGTGGGCTAAACTTGCTAACCAGTCTACCATGAGAAACCTTGTCGAATGCATTACTGAAGTCCATATAGATCATGTCCACTGCTCTGCCTTCATCAATCCTCTTCAATACTTCTTCAAAATACTCAATTGAGCTAGTGATATGCGATTTCCCATGCACAAAGCCATGTTGACTATACTTAATCAGTCCTTACACATCCAAATACATGCCAGGAGACAAAATGTAAATATACTACAGTATCTGATCTCTTTTGCTTACTGCTTGTAGCGAGAAACCATAGGCTATATTAATCCATCAGCAGCACAGTATAGAAGCTGTAAGGATATCAAAATTATATTACATGCAATTCATTCTCTCCAGACCTTATAGAGGTTTACAAGATTATGAGGGGCATGGATAGGATAAATAGACAACGTCTTTTCCCTAGGGTCGGGGAGTCCAGAACTAGAGGGCATAGGTTTAGGGTGAGAGGGGGAAGATATAAAAGAGACCTAAGGGGCAATATCTTCACGCAGAGGGTGGTACGTGTATGGAATGAGCTGCCAGAGGAAGGGTGGAGGCTGGTACAATTGCAACATTTAAGAGGCATTTGGATGGGTATATGAATAGGGGGAGGAATAGGGGTATATGATTGGAAGGCTTTGGAGGGATATGGGCCGTGTGCTGGCAGATGGGACTAGATTGGGTTGGGATATCTGGTCAGCATGGATAGGTTGGACCGAAGGGTCTGTTTCAGAGCAAGGTGCTCTGAAATTTGGAAGAGGTGCAAGCCAGCATTGAGATGAGCAGTATCAGAAAGCAAACTGGTAATATAGTGATGGTCTGTATTTCCTACAAAGAAGGAATCCCCTACTACAATTTCTTTTTAGAAACTGTCATTTCTGAAGCCTCTGTATCTTTGTGTTTTAGATTTCAGTTTTCTTCTCAAGACTGGGCTTTAGTTACATCCATGTAAGCATGGGCATAAGAGTAATGGAAGATTACTCAACTGTACAGAATATTCAAACATGAACCAATCATTTTTGAGATGGTGCTGGGTACCGCAGGCAATGTACCTGCTGTCAGGGGATGACAGCATACCAGTCAGAAGAAAATAATTCAAGTTAATTCAAGTAGATTATGCTCCTGCACATTCTAGGGCAGACAGGTGGATTGTAGTTCTCAACACATTGCTTTGTCCAAGATCAGCTAACGAAATACAAAGCATCACCCAATCCTCTGATTTAAGTGGACTGACTCAGGATCAAATGAACTAATGGATCAACAAAACTTCAGGTGTCCCTCCATATCTAACAACTTAACAGCAATTGCATTCTGGATCCAATACCAGTGGTTCAAGCTCCAAAACGAGTATTTAATCTTGGCCGAGTACCAAAGCTCTGCATTGTCACAGCTGTCATTCACGTAATAAGACACTCAAGGCCATCATTTTGCTGGAACAGCCTAGCTTTATTTTTCAGAATCTGCCCTAGAAAATCCTTGAATAACTCTGAAGTCAATTAAATTGACCAACTCCTGTGTCATTCGTTAAATAGAAGATGGTAGTGGCCTGCGACCCTTAAATTCTCGGTCTCTACTCAGGGTAATGAGTTCTTAGCAGCGCCATGGCCAACATTCCTCTCTTAACCACTATCCCAAGGAGATATCATCTCACTGATATTTGACAGCCATTACTTGTAACAGAGTGGTTGCAACACTGCACTTCAAGGCTTCATTACACAAAGCACTTTGAGGTACTGAGACATGTGAAAGCACGACAGAAAATGCAAGAACTATCCTGACTGCAGTGTCATCTTTACCCCTAATTCCATACGCGCCTTTCCTCTCGACATAACTGCTGAGAAACAGTTTGCACTCTCCCACTGAATTCATTTTGCAAGAAAAGGAGCAAAGTGCTTAGACAGGATGGTGACAGGGAGTAGGAATTTCTATCCTGTCATGCAAGTCTTGCCTTACAAGGAAATGACTGCAGATGTAGTAAACTGATATTACACAAAAACCACTCTGTACAAGTGAAAGACATTTGTAAAACACCAACAATATTTCCAAGATGAGTCACAAGTGTGTGACGTGACTCCATAATAAAGGTGTGCAGCTGAATATTGGTACAGATATATACCACCCAAGGAGGAGCCAAGTATCAGGGACACTAGTTAAACCACTATGAAACTTAACTCCCTTCAGGTTTTTAAACAAAACCTTCCTCTTCTCACGCCCTGAAGGCTTCGAATAGGATTGTTCCAAATGATCTGGCTAAAAAAGTAACTAAACCACTCAGAGTAGGAAAGGCCCTTTATCAAATAAATGGCAGACTATCAGCATTGATGTTCCTAGACTATAGAGCATTAAAACAAACTGTCAAAAACTTGAAGTAGCTTGATTCAATGATGGATACACCTTGACGCGAGTTGCTTGACAGACCAGCATCATCTCTTGAATATACATTTTAAAAAGATAACACAGAAACACACACTTCCCCATATGCACTATAAACCCTAGACAAACGTGGATGGAAGAACAAGGAATGGGAGTAAACTTCAAATGATCTGATTCTAAAAAACAAAAGGTTTAGTTCAAATATGTTCTCTAGGCACATAAATGAACAAATCCATTGTGTGCTGTGATACCAAGTTTAAGCATAATGGAGTAATCATTTATTGTGCTCATTAGCCAGCTCTATGTGGGGAAAGTTCTGATTAGCTTATGGTAGAAAGGATGTGAAAGCATAGACTCACAAGGATGATAACAGGGATAGGAAACAATGCTCATGAGATGCCATTTGAGATAATAAGACCAAGTCCTCTGGCGGCGAAGGCTAAAATACTTCAATTATTGGACCATGCTTTAGGAAAGTAAATAGGAAAAGACTATTTCCTCTGGGTGGGGAGTTAACATCAAAGAGTCATTAATTTTAAATGGTCACTGGGGATAGAAGAGAGGAGTATGGAGAAACTTTTACACAAGGAGGTTAGAATGTAGAATGGTTTGTCAAAATGGAGTACTTTAAATGGATAGCGCTTCCACTTTTAAGGAGTCATGACTGGGAGATGCCAGTGCTGGACAAAGTTAAAAATCACACAACATCAGGTTATAGTCCAACAGGTTTATTTAGAAGTACTAGCTTTCAGAGCGACTCTTCCAAATAAACCTGTTGGACTATAACCTAGTCTGTGATTTTTAAATTTTGAGGGGAACATCATAAATATTTGAAGTGAATGAATGTTGAGAACCATAGCGGAACAGCATAGGATTAGCAATGGATTAACCCCGAAAAGATCATATATAAACACAACAGGCCGAACAGCCATCTTTCTATGCTGTAAACATTGTAGTTCTGTGGACAAGAATGACGACATATACACCCATACTTCCAAATATCCTAGAAAGCTCAACACATTTGAATCAAACCTGGAAAATTCCAGGTCTCTTCAGCTTAACTGTATACCTTAACACCATACATGGAGATTGAAAGTTCAAAACATTCATTGCAAAATGTAAAAGACTGTACCAGTAGAATTAATACAGTTGAATAATCAGTTAAAAATCGAATAGCTTTCTTGTCTGTGTGCTGTGCTTGGTTTTAAACAGAGAGCAGGCAAACACTGCTTTTGACAGGTGGTCGTTCAATCGACTTCATCTATATCAACTCTCCAAAATAACATCTCCTTAAGCCCCTTGCCATTAACATTCTTCATACACTGATTAATTAATTTCCCAATTCCTTGTCCAAGGTTGTGACAAGTTATAGTAATTGCTTCTGACATAAATCTAAATAGAAAAATAATTTAACTTCTCTTTTGACAGCGATCATGAGTTGAACTTCCGCACATAAAGAATTGTATGATTTTTTTTCATGACTGGCTATCTGAAAGTACTTCACAGCCAATGAAATACTCTAAGTGTTAAAACCAATGTTTCATTTTTGCATTCTAAACTGTAATAGAAAGGCCAATTTAGCACAGTTGGCTGGATGGCTGATTTGTGATTTAGAGTGACACCAATAGTGAGAGTTCAATTCCTGCACCAGTTCAAGTTACCATGATGGGCTCCCCTTCTCAACTTCTCCTTCCGCCCAACGTGTAGTAACCCATAGGTTAAATCACCAATCAGCTCTTTCTAATGAGAGCACAGCCCCTAAGGTCTGATAAGACTATGGTGACTTAACCTTTTAGACTATATTTGGAGGTGCCTGTGTTGGACTGGTGTGGACAAAGTTAAAAATCACAACACCAGATCATAGCCCAACAAGTTTATCTGGAATCACTAACTTTCGAGACCAGTGCTTCCAAATAAATCTGTTGATCTCTAACCTGGTATTGTGATTTTAAAGCTTTTAGACTACAGTGCATCAAGACTGAACAGATAAATGATTTGGAGATGCCAGTATTGGACTGGGATGTACAAAGTTAATAATCACACAACACCAGGTTATAGTCCAACAGGTTTAATTAGAAGCACTAACTTCCGGAGCACCGCTCCTTCATCAGGTCAGCACAACCACCTGATGAAGGAGCTGCATTCCGAAACCTAGTGCTTCCAATTAAACCTATTGGACTATAACCTGGTGTTGAACAGATAAGTCAAGCCTAGCCACATGCTCATCATGTGAAGAGGTTCTTTGAAGCCAGTTTTTGAAGATGCTGGTTCACTCGTGGTAAGTTACATGGAGATCTACCAATCAAGTGTGGTAAATGTAGAACTTGAGAAACAGGCCAAGCTCTCATCATTCTTTACTTCATTTTCCAACATGTCACCAAGCTAATTCCACAATCCCTCAATACCTGAGCCTTACCTCCAACTGCATCACTAAGTATGAAGATCTTCACCTGTCCTCTGAATATGTAAATCAATTTTGGTACCAAACATTCAGAATTTGACATTTGGTTTACAAAATCCCATCCCATGATAGACCAAATGACTCTGCATTTGCACTGAAACACACAAGATAGGCTCCTAGGAATTTCCAACCAAAGCTGGAACTTTAGAATCACAGAATCCCTACAGTATAGAAACGGGCCCTTCGGCCCAACAAGTCCATACCGAACCTCCGAAGAGTAACTCACCCAGATCCATTCCCCTACCCTATTATCCTGTATTTTCCCCTGACTAATACACCTAACCTACATATCCCTGAACACTATGGGCAATTTAGCAATTCACCTAACCTGCAACACATCTTTGGACTGTGGGAGGAAACCAGAGCACCTGGAGGAAATACACGCACACACGTGAAGAATGTGCAAACTCCACACAGGCAGTCACCTGAGATTGGAATTGAACCCAGGTCCCTGGCGCTGAGGCAGCAGTGCTAACCACTGGACCATCGTGACAGCCTGAAGCCTCTCCTTTCCCAGCAGCACAATGAGAGATGTGCACTTTTCATTTCCACAAAACCATGGCGATAAACACCACATTCAACGAGTGCAAAAGACCAGGGAGCAGGGCTACAACCAGATCCACAAGTACAACAAACCTTTTATTAACTGGCACCTATGGAACCAGGTGTGTGCCAATTGACCAAATATGCTGGATACTCAAGAGGTATGCCTCACCACAGTAAACCTGACCAAGCAAAGCATCTAGACAGATTTTTTTGAGGGATGTTGCAAAGTAAAAACATCAAACATACCTGCTAAAATGAATGCAAAAACACAGTAAGTAACAGAAGTGCAATGCCGCACACACACAATTGTTATACATTACTTACCGCATAACTATTCACACATTATGGTAGAGTGCAGTATTTGAGGCATATACTTTTTGCCAGTTTATCAAGAGTGCTGATTATAACAAAGTTTATTGTATAGCAAAAGCTGCCAAAAGAATATCTGCACAAATCACTGGACTTCATTCTGCTGCAACCCAATTCCTCACAGACAGAACTGCGAATAATTTACTCACCACAATCCAAAGATGTGTAGGTTAACCATGGTAAAAACGTGACTTTATGGAGATGGGGACAGGGGAGCTGAGTGTGATGCTGTTTGGACGGTCAAATGGCTTCTTTCTGCACTGTAGGGATTCTATCATCCTAACAAACATTTACATAGGGACCACTACATCAGATACTTCGAAAACATTAATATCCTGTTCAAGTATAGTGACTTTGATCATGTAGAACACCAAGCAATTGCACACAATATCCCACAAGCGGCAATATGGCCTGAACACTTGAAAACCTTCCTTGTTCAAATCATGCCAAGGGAGCTTTTGCATCCATCTGAAAAGATGGGTGAGACCATGGTTTAATAGTGTCATCCTAGATGACACCTTTAACAGTTATGCACTGTAGTGTCAAAATGGATATGCTCAAATCTCTGGAGTGAGATTTCCATACATTGTCTTCTGACTCGTGGCAGAAAGCCCATGTTGATTTATAAACGGCTTATGAAGCAACTGTGCAGATGGAAGCACAAGGACAGGTACAGCTGGCTGTTGTCAGCATCCATATGAAAACCAATGCTGGGTTTTCTGTTGTCATTGCTACAGGGCAGCAAGTAAATGAGAAAAGGTATCGAAGAGACTCTCATAGCACTGACACTTCTCACATGCAAAATCCAGCCATGTGTCTTGTCTCCTCTTGTATAGTTTAAACCAGCAATTTGCTCAAGTTTCTAACTGTTCCTTTTATTATTTGTCTCCTTCTGTAGTGGTACCTTCTCAGTGCCATGAGCTGCATTTTTCTTTATTAAAAATTGCTGACACCTGCCAACCACAACCAACGATCAGACTGCTCACCATACCTTAGACACTCACAGTTGAACTTACTGATTCCCTCACACACGGGGATAGTTCCACAGACACACAACTCAAAATACTTAGTTGTTAAATTCAACTCCAGGTATCAACAGCTACCCATCAGAAACCAGTGGGTAGAAACCTTTTCAATTCCGACCAACTTCTTGTAACTCCAACAAGCACCTAGGAGAAAGTGAGGACTGCAGATGCTGGAGATCAGAGCTGAAAAAAGTGTTGCTGGAAAAGCACAGCAGGTCAGACAGCAGCAGGAGAATCCACGTTTCAGACATAAGCCCTTCTTCAGGAATGAGGAAGGTGTGCCAAGCAGGCTAAGATAAAAAGGTAGGGAGGAGGGACTTGGGGGAGGGGCGTTGGGAATGCGATGGGTGGTAGGAGGTTAGGGTGAGGGTGATAGGCCGGAAAGATGATTGCAGGTTAAGAAGGCGGTGCCGAGTCCGAGGGTTGGGACTGAGATAAGGTTGGGGGGGGGGGGGGGGGGGGGAATGAGGAAGCTGGAGAAATCGGCATTCATCCCTTGTGGTTGGAGGGTTCCTAGGCGGAAGATGAGGCGCGCTTCCTTCAGGCATCGTGTTGCCATGGTCTGGCAATGGAGGAGGCCAAGGACCTACATGTCCTTGGTGGAGTGGGAGGGGGAGTTAAAGTGCCTCCAACCTCATAGTCCCACAACCCTGCACCACCCCTCTCTACCTCCTGCCCAAAATCCACAAACCTGACTGCCCCAGCCGACCCATTGTCTCAGCCTGCTCCTGCCCCACCGAACTCATCTCTGCATACCTCAACACGGTCCTGTCCCCCTTAGTCCAAGAACTCCCCACCTACGTTCAGCACACCACCCACGCCCTCCACCTCCTCCATGATTTGCGCTTCCCCGGCCCCCAACACCTTATCTTCACCATGGACATCCAGTCCCTATACACCTCCATCCCCCATCACGAAGGCCTCAAAGCCCTCTGCTTCTTCCTTTCCCGCTGACCCAACCAGTACCCTTCTACTTGACACCCTCCTTCGACTGACTGAACTGGTCCTCACTCTGAACAACTTCTCTTTCCAATCCTTCCATTTCCTCCAAACCAAAGCAGTAGCCACAGGCACCCGCATGGGCCCCAGCTATACCTGCCTCTTCGTTGGATATGTGGAACAGTCCATCTTCCGCAGCTACATTGGCACCACCCCCCCACCTTTTCCTCTGCTATATCGATGACTGTATCAGCGCTACCTCGTGCTCCCACAAGGTGGTTGAACAGTCCATCCACTTTACCAACACCTTCCCACCCCGATCTCAAATTTACCCGGACCGTCTCAGGCTCCTCCCTCCTTTTCCTAGACCTCCCCATTTCTATCTTGGGCGACTGACCTCAACACGGACATTTACTATAAACCAACCAACTCCCACAGCTACCTAGATTACACCTCCCTCCCACCCTGCCCCTGTAAAAACACCACCCAATATTCCCAATTCCTTTGCCTCCGCCACATCTGCTCCCAGGAGGACCAATTCCAATACCGAACAACCCAGATGGCCTCCTTCTTCGAAGACTGCAATTTTCCCCTCAGACGTGGTTGATGATGCTCTCCACCACATCTCCTCCACTTCCCGCTCCTCCGCCCTTGAACCCCGCCCCTCCAATCGCCACCAGGACAGAACCCCACTGGTCCTCACCTACCACCCCACCAACCTCCATACACATCGTATCATCCGTTGTCATTTCTGCCACCTCCAAACAGACCCAACCACCAATGATCTATTTCCCTCCCCTCCCCCATCAGCGTTCCGGAAAGATCACTCCCTCCGCAACTCCCTCGTCAGATCCACACCCCCCACCAACCCAACCTCCACTCCCAGCACCTTCCCCTGCAACCGCAAGAAATGCAAAACTTGCGACCACACCTCCCCCGTCACTTCCCTCCAAAGCTCCAAGGGATCCTTCCATATCCGTCAGAAATTCACCTGCATCTCCACACACATTTACTGCATCCGCTGCACCCGATGTGGCCTCCTCTACATTGGGGAGAGAGGCCGCCTACTTGCGGAACGTTTCAGAGAACACCTCTGGGACACCTGCACCAACCAACCAACTGCCCCATGGCTGAACACTTTAACTCCCCCTCCCACTCCGCCAAGGACATGCAGGTCCTTGGTCTCCTCCATCGCCAGATCATGCAACACGACACTTGGAGGAAGAGCATTTCATCTTCCACCTAGGAGCCCTCCAACCACAAGGGACGAATGCAGATTTCTCCAGCTTCCTCATTTCCCTCCCCCCACCTTATCTCGCCCCAACCCTCAGACTCAGCACTGCCTTCTTGACCTGCAATCTTCTTCCCGACCTCTCCACCCCCAACGCGCTCCGGCCTATCACCCTCACCTTCACTTCCTTCCACCTATCACATTCCCAACACCCCTCCCCCAAGTCCCTCCTCCCTACCTTTTATCTTAGCCTGCTCCAACAAGCACCTACACTGCAATCCATTCTATATAGCGTAATATCAAACCTACTTATCCATAGGAAGACACAGGACAAGTGAGTCCCTTTTCAATGTAATCCCGTCAGTGTCTGCTTCTCACTTCTCTTGCACAAGCCCACCCACAACCAGCCTTAAAAGAGCTCAGCTCCACAGTAAACTCAGCAAAGTCAGCACTGGCTGTCACTTCAAATAAAAGTACAGAGGCCAAAATTATACAAGAGGCAAAATAAAAAAGGTTAGAAGCACTTCTATTTTGAAGTCGAGCAGTAACTTCAGAAATACAATGCCATTCAACGAAATGTCTTGTTGACCCTTGTCTTCAAGGAGGACTGGATCACTTCCTAACTGGTGCAAAATCAAATCATGGGTGGCAAGGGCAACACACCACCCCAATGATGTCCAAGGAATTGAGTCTTTCCGTCTCAGAGTGAAATGTTGAGCTTTCAATTATCCAGCCATCCCAAGGCATAAGGCAGGTTAGACAGAACTATAATTGTTTCTCTGCCCATTACTGAGTAATACTCCCAACACAACACAACCTTATAATAAACTGGTGAGTCTTGTTTCAATACGAGAAAAATCAGCACTGAGAATGGAAGATGAGACACTTACTCAAAGGTAAACTGCTTGCCCCAACAAACCACCCCAAAAATGCCCCATTGCAAAATTTACCCATTCTGATTCTCTCAGCTAGTTTGCAAACCCACATTATGTGAAGTTGAGGTTACACAAAACTTCCATTGAAGCTGAACGCACAAAACATCCTAACCACAGCCCAACCGGGAACACTGAAACATACAGCCATTCCTGTACCACCCACGCCACTCTGCCCTGCTGTCTCATGGTGCTCACTTCCACCGTGGCAGTGAACCTTTGAACAAAGTATCTTGCCCTCTTTCTGTACTCCAAGCCCCACTGAACATTCCTGCACTCCTTGCATCCACCCACATTCTTGATGCCCAGAGCCACTGCCCTCTCTCAAATCAAAGATCCCCCCCCTCAACTTCCAGACGACCCTACTCTCGAACGCTCACTTAACCCCAGTCCCTTCTTTTACCCTTCACCTCCTGCCTGTTCCTCTAAGCCTCATCCTGTTCTCTAAACCCGACCCCCCCCCCCACCTTCCCTTGACATGCTCCTGCCCCCCCCCACCTTCCCTTGACATGCTCCTGCCCCCCCCACCTTCCCTTGACATGCTCCTGCCCCCCCCACCTTCCCTTGACATGCTCCTGCCCCCCCCACCTTCCCTTGACATGCTCCTGCCCCCCCCCACCTTCCCTTGACATGCTCCTGCCCCCCCCCCACCTTCCCTTGACATGCTCCTGCCCCCCCCCCACCTTCCCTTGACATGCTCCTGCCCCCCCCCACCTTCCCTTGACATGCTCCTGCCCCCCCCCCCACCTTCCCTTGACATGCTCCTGCCCCCCCCCCACCTTCCCTTGACATGCTCCTGCCCCCCCCACCTTCCCTTGACATGCTCCTGCTCCCCCCCACCTTCCCTTGACATGCTCCTGCCCCCCCCCACCTTCCCTTGACATGCTCCTGCTCCCCCCCACCTTCCCTTGACATGCTCCTGCTCCCCCCACCTTCCCTTGACATGCTCCTGCCCCCCCCCCACCTTCCCTTGACATGCTCCTGCTCCCCCCCACCTTCCCTTGACATGCTCCTGCCCCCCCCCACCTTCCCTTGACATGCTCCTGCCCCCCCCCACCTTCCCTTGACATGCTCCTGCCCCCCCCCACCTTCCCTTGACATGCTCCTGCCCCCCCCACCTTCCCTTGACATGCTCCTGCCCCCCCCCACCTTCCCTTGACATGCTCCTGCTCCCCCCCACCTTCCCTTGACATGCTCCTGCCCCCCCCACCTTCCCTTGACATGCTCCTGCCCCCCCCACCTTCCCTTGACATGCTCCTGCTCCCCCCACCTTCCCTTGACATGCTCCTGCCCCCCCCCCACCTTCCCTTGACATGCTCCTGCCCCCCCCCCACCTTCCCTTGACATGCTCCTGCCCCCCCCCCACCTTCCCTTGACAAGCTCCTGCCCATCTCCAATCCGCCCTTACCCCCTGCTCCCCCACACTGCCCTTTTCCACTCCTTCTCCTGTATATTTATCCTCCTCGCCCGCACCGACTGGATTCTGGGACGTTTTCCCTCCCGCACTTGGTGCTCAGAGCCGAAGGGAAGGACTGCAGCCTTTCCGATGGGAGCGCACTTGGCTCTCCGGCAGGATGTGCGGCCTGTGCCGGGGCGGGCCCCCCCCCCCGGCCGCGCCTGAGGCCGGGAGCACAGCCCACACACCGCCTTCCCCGACCCCCAACCCGACCCCGAGCTCCGAGACTCACTCACCATCAGCTCAATACTTTTATCCTCGATCACCGCGTCCGCCTCCATCGTGAGCCACACACAAGGAGAACAGAGAAGATCAATCCCCCGCCCCCCCCTCCCTTCCCCACTACCCCCTCAGAACAGGCCCAGTCCCAACCCACAGCCTTGACGAGAAACGTCTGACGCAATCACGCCGCGCCCATTGATTTGTAACGTGATCCGCATCTGACATCACACGTTCCACGCGATGATACCAAACCCCCCCCGCCGACTGACCGATGATCAGGCCCCGCCCCACGCTGCGCAACGCACGTCCAACCACGCCCTATCTCCAGCCGCGCCCACACAAGTAACCGCCCCCCCAAACACTAACCACGCCCATGGCCACCGACGGTGCCCACTCCACTAACCACGCCCCACACCACTATCCCCGCCCACTCCACTAACCACGCCCCACACCACTATCCCCGCCCACTCTACTAACCACGCCCCACACCACTATCCTCGCCCACTCTACTAACCACGCCCCACACCACTATCCCCGCCCACTCTACTAACCACGCCCCACACCACTATCCCCGCCCACTCTACTAACCACGCCCCACATCACTATCCTCGCCCACTCTACTAACCACGCCCCACACCACTATCCCCACCCACTCTACTAACCACGCCCCACATCACTATCCCCGCCCACTCCACTAACCACGCCCATGTCCCTAATCACGCCCTCATCACCAAACGCGCCACTTCACCAACCGCGCCCACATGAACAATAAGGTCCCGCAACACTAACCACGCCCCACTTTTCTAGCCACGCCCCACGCCCACTAACCACGCCCCCATTACTCAGCTCGTCCCCGTCCGGCCCCGCTCGCTCCCTCCCACACAGGGAGACCCCCCCATCTCCAATCCTGCTCATTAGTAAACAATCCCAAACTCGCTCGTGCTTCCTATTAAACCTGTTGGACTATAACCTGGTGTTGTGTGATTTTTAACTTTATACACCCCAGTCCAACACCGGTATCTCCGAATCAGGTTGATTTGGAATCACTAGCTTTCGAGGCGCTGCTGCTTCATCAGGAGCAGAATTATAAAACATAGACTTTATAGCAACAGGATTGCAGTGTAACGGAATGTAATATTAAACAAATTTAGTTTCAGTATTTCACCTTTTAGAATGACCATGTTAGCCTCGGTGCCTTCATATGTAAACCTCAGAACTTTTAAAGTAACATTCTCAAGGTAGTTTTAACAGTAGATGTCAGCTCAGATCATGCATTGAAGGTGTTGCAGTTTTTGAGCAAAATGAAATGTAATTCTGCAAGTACAAATTCACCCCACAAATCTGTGTGTGTGTGTCTGTACTGGTGCTCAGGTGAGACCAGGGTGCATGTGTGGGATGCGTGTGTGAGAGCACGTGAGAGAGAGCTTGTGTATGAGAAAGCATCTGAGTGTGTGGGTACAGTGCAGTTTCAAAGGGGGTCGGTGTTGGGAATGGGAAAGATGGTGGGGTTAGGATGGTATGGGGATGTGATGGGAAAGGATCTTCCTGGAGCTCAGAATGGGAATGGGGAAGACTTGGGAAGACAGCGGTGAGGAGTTGGGAAGAAGAAGCGGAGGGGCAGGGGATGAGGACTGATGGGTATGTGGGATATAGGTAAAGTAGTGTCACTTCTGCAATCATATTTACTTATGCAAGGTAAATGAACTCACACCAGTGTGTAATTGTTTCAGCCAAGAGCTGAGTCAACAAGAATGGAAACTATGTGGAGGAAATACATAATTGTTTTTGTATTAGCTAAAATTGTATACAAGAATGAAATGTGACTGCAAAACAATGGTAGATGTTACAGACAAATAGATAAGGTGCTGTAAGGATGTAGGTGAAGCCAGATATGCTTGCACAAACAGTAGTTATAAGCATCTTTTTCCCACTTTTGCAGAAACACAGGAACAAACCCCAATTAAAAGGTCATAAGGATCAGTATGGTTGGGGAAAGCACAAATGGAGGGAGTAGATAATGGTGAAGAAAGGATATACCTAACAATGGGCCACAGCAGGATGTGGTCAAACGGCCTTGTGAGGCCAGAAATAAGCATTTTGTCACAGACAAGGCCGGATAAGACAAGAGATAAACAGGAGTAATGGGTGCCGGTCTTAGAGAAGTGAAAGATGTAAACAGAGGAGGAGCAATGGGAGGAAAGAATAGGAACCAAATTACATAAATATCGTGTATTGGTTGGATTCAGTGTGTGTGTATCCCTGCCTTGTAGACAGTGGACATCGCACCCTCTTGCAAGAGTAAAATAAATGACACTACTGATTCAGATCTTGTCTCGGACTGAAATTATTGAAGTGTGTGAGCTTTGTTTCTCACAGGTAGATCTTGTTGTGGTTAGCAATTGGGAAGGAATGGGGAAAGTTGTGAAATACATGAGAGGGTTGGAATAAGGACGCAATGGGGAAAGGTTTTTATGGGTTGGGAATAGGGAAGGGATGGGAAAAGATTATTAAGCGATTGCGCACTTGATTTATTATGGTCACATTTACCAAGATACAGTGAGAAGTATTGTTTTGGGTGCTATCCAAACAAATCATTATCTTACATAAGTACATCAGAGTAATAAGAACATAAGAACAAGGGGCAGGAGTAGGCTATCTGGCCCTTTCAGCCTGCTCCGCTATTCAATAAGATCATAGCTGATCTTTTCATGGCCTCAGCTCCATTTACACACTCTCTCACCAAAACCCTTAATTCCTTTATTGTTCAAAAAAAATCTATCTTAGCTGTAAAAGCATTCACTTAAGTAGCATCAACCACTTCACTGGGCGGGGAATTCCATCGACTCACAGTCCTCGCTGTGAATAAACTCCTTCTCAATTCAGTCCTAAATCTGCTCCCCCTAATATCCTAGTTTCACCTGCCAGTGGAAACATCCTCTCTGCATCTATCTTATCTATTTCCTTTATAATCTTATATGTTTCTATCAGACCCCCCATCATTCTACTAAATTCCAATGGATATAATCCCAGTCTACTCAGTTTCTTCTCAACTCCAGAATCAACCTAGTGAACCTCCTTTGCACCCCCTCTACTGCAAGTACATCCTTTCTCAAGTAAGGAGACTAAAATTGCACACAGTACGCCAGGTGTGGCCTCACCAGCACCCAAGACAGCTGCAAGAGAGCTTCCCTGCTTTTAAACTTAATCCTTTTAGCAATGAAGGACAAAATTCCATATGTCTTCCTAATTACCTTTTGTACCTGCAAACCAACCTTCTGTGATTCAAGGACACCCAGGTCCCTCTGCATAGTTGCATGATGCAACCTTTTACCATTCAAGTAATAGTCTTTTTTACTGTTATTCCTACCAAAATGGATAATTTCACATTTACTAACATTGTATTCCAGCTGCCAGAGCTTTGCCCACTCACTTAAAGTATCTACATTCCTCTGCAAAGTTTCATATCCTCTGCACACTTTGCTCTGCCACTTATCTTAGTGTCATCTGCTTGACACACTACACATGGTCCCCAACTCCAAATCATCAATGTAAATTGTGAATAATCACAGTATCAACATTGATTTCTAAGGCACACCACTAGCTACTGATTGCCAACCAGAATAACACTCATCTATCCCCATCTTTGCTTCCTGTTAGTCAACCAATCCTCTATCCATGCTAATACTTTACCCATAATGCCATGCATTGTTATCTTATTCAGCAGCCTCTTGTGCAGCACCTTGTCAAAGGCCTTTTAGAAATCTAGGTACACCACATCCACTGGGTCCCCATTGTCCACGCTGCTCATAATGTCTTCATAGAATTCCAAAAGATTAGTTAAGCATGACCTGCCCTTAATTAACCCATACTGCATCTGCCCAACTAGCCAATTTCTATCCCGATGCCTTGCTATTTATAGAGTCATAGAGATGTACAGCATAGAAACAGACCCTTCGGTCCAACCCGTCCATGCCGACCAGATATCCCAACCTAATCTAGTCCCACCTGCCAGCACCCAGCCCATATCCCTCCAAACCCTTCCTATTTATATACCCATCCAAATGCCTCTTAAATGTTGCAACTGTACCAGCCTCCACTACATTCTCTGGCAGTCCATTCCATACACATACCACCCTCTGCGTGAAAATGTTGCCCCTTAGGTCTCTGTTATATCTTTCCCCTCTCACCCTAAATCTATGCCCTCTAGTTCTGGACTCCCCGACCCCAGGGAAAAGACTTTGCCTATTTATCCTATCCATGCCCCTCATAATTTTGTAAACCACTATAAGGTCACCCCTCAGCCTCCGACCCTCCAGGGAAAACAGCCCCAGCCTGTTCAGCCTCTCCCTGTAGCTCAGATCCTCCAACCCTGGCAACATCCTTGTAAATCTTTTCTGAACCCTTCCAAGTTTTATAACATCTTTCTGATAAGAAGGAGACCAGAATTGCACGTAATATTCCAACAGTGGCCTAACCAATGTCCTGTACAGCCACAACATGACCTCCCAACTCCTGTATTTCTTCCTTGAAAATAGGCTTATGCATCTTCCCTACTGCAGAAGTTAAGGTAACCAGCCTATAATTCCCCATCTTTTTTCTATTGATCATTTTAAACAGTGATGTCACATCTGCTGTTTTCCAATCTGCTGGAACTACCCCAGAGTCCAGCAAATTTTGGAAAATTACCAAAGTGCACTTGCTATTTCTCCCCTGCCATTTCTTTTAGTACCCTGGGATGCATTCCATCAGGGCCAGGAGACTTGTCTACCTTTAGCCCCCATTAGCTTGCCCAAACTTCCCTCTTCCATGATAATGATTGTGCCCAGGTCCTCACCTACATTTGTCTCTTTGTCAATTACTAGCATGTTATTTGTGTCCTCCACTGTGAAGACTGACACAAAATACCTATATAATGCCTCGGCAATTTCATCATATCTCATGACTAAGCACCCTTTCTCATCTTCTGAGGACCAGTGTTTATTTTAGCCACTCTTTTTCATCAGAACAGAATGCAGAATATAGTATTACAGATACAGAGAAGGTGCAGGCAAAGATAAACTAATATATGAGAGGTCCATTAATAAATCTGAAAACATTGGGGAAGAAGCTGTTCTTGAATTTATTGGTCTGTGTTTTCAAATTTTTATATCTTCTGCCCAATGGAAGAGGGTTTTAGCAGGATGGGAGGGATCTTTGATTAGGTTGGCTGCTTTCCGGTGGTGGCAGGAAGTGCAGACAGAGTCAATGGAAGGAAGGTTGGTTTTCGTGATGGACTTGGTTGCATTCACAACTCTATGCAATTTCTTGTGGTCTTGCTCAAAGCAGTTGTCATATCAAGCTGTAATTCATCTGGGTAGGCTGCTTTCTCTGGTGGATCTTTAAAAGTTGGTAACAGTCATTCTGGAGATGACAAATTTCTTTAGCCTCTTGAGGAGGTGGAGGCATTTCTTGACGAACAATGTGGAAAGCATGGGAGAGTTGGTGAAAAGATTGGAAATGGGGGAAGGAATAGACACAGATTGGTGAAAGTTGGGAATGGGAAACGGATAAGGAATGGTTGGAAATGGCGATGGGTTGGAGAGAGGTTGGTGAGGGGATAGAAATCAGGAGGGAATGGGGCAAGGTTGGTGAGGGCTTGGGAATAGGGATGGAAGAGGGAGAGGATGGGAATGGGATGGGGTGGGTTTAAGGGTGGTTACTGCTGGGGGAGTGATGGGGAGGAGTTGGTAAGGGTTTGGAAATGGGGAAATGATATGGAGAGGTTGATGGGTTGGAAATGGAGAAAGGTTAGGCGGAGCTATTGAGATGTTGGGAATGGGGATAGGATGTGTAGAGTTGAAGGAAGGATTCATAATGGGGAGGGGTTAGGAACAGAGGAGCAATAGAGGAATAAATTACTGTAGATGCAGGAATCTGTACTGAAAACAAATGCTGGAGATCACCAATGGTCAGACAGCATCCATGGAGAGAAGGCAAGCTAATGTTTCGAGTCTAGATGACTCTTCAGCTCTGATGAAGAGTCATGTAGACACAAAACATTGGCTTAGTCTCTTTATGGATGTTGTCTGACCTGCTGTGAACTCCAACATTTGTTGTTTTCAGAGCAATAGATAGAGTTTGATGAGGTGTTGGTAATTGGGATGGGAAGAGTTTGGTGAGCAGTCAGAAATGGGGAATGGATCAGGAGAGGTAGCTGAGCATAGGGAGACATTGGTAAGGTGTTGAGAATGGACAAAGGATAGAGAGAGGTTGAAGAGAGGATGGTGAGTTATAGGGAATGGGGAAAATTACACAGAGTTTGGGAAGGCTTGTGCTTGGGGAATGGATGGGAAGAGTTTGGGGTAAGGTTTGAAGTAGTGAAGTAATTAGGAAGGTATGGGAAAGGCATTGTGCATTGGGAAAAGTTTAGAGGAGAGTATCATGAGGAGTTGACAACAGGAAAGGGGGATGGAGAGGTTGGTAAGGGGTTCAGAATTGGGAAGTGTTGGATAGAATTCGATGAGGTGTTGGGAATTGGGAAGGGACAGGGAAAGAATGGTAAGAGATTAGAAATGGGAAATTGATGGGTAGACGTTAGTGAGGAGTTGGGAATGTTGAGAGGATAGGAAGAGGTAAGTGCGGTTTTAGGAGTTGGAACAGGATAGAGAGCGAGGTTTAGGAGAGGTTGATGATGAATTGGTAAGGGATATGGAGAGGTTGCTGATGGTTGGGAATGGAGAAAGGCAACTGAGACATTGGTGAGGGATGGGAATCTGGGAGGGATGGGGTGAGGCTGCAGAGAGATGGGTAAGTGAGGAGAGATGGGTCAGTGCTTGGGAGTGGGGAAGGAATGCTGAGAGGTTGGGAATGTGAAAGGGATTGGCAGTGTTTGGGGATGAGTTTGTGAGGATTTGGGAATGGGATTAGGGCAAGTTGGAGAGAGGTTACTCAGCGGTTGCAAATGCGAACAGACTGGGAGAAGTTGGTGGAGGGTTGGAATAAGAAGACACTGGGAATGAGATATGCTTTTGCAAAGGTTGCAGAGGGGGTGACGGGGAGAGTGTGGTGAGGCCTTAAAAATTGGCAAGGAATTAGGAGGATTGGTGAGGTCCTGGTCATGGGGTCGTGATGGGGAAGAGATTAGGGCGGAGTTGCTATGGGTTTTGAAATGAGGAGAGGTTGGTGTGAGGGTGGAAATGTGACAGGGATGAGGATTGGTGTGGGATTGGGAATGTGGAAGGGATGCAGGGGAGGTCGGTGTGTGCCTGGGAATGGTGAGACTTTGGTGAGGGGTTTGAAATGGGGAAGGGATTGGGTGAGTTTAAAGTGGGATTATTCTCTGGTTGAGAATGTGGTAGGCAAGAGGAGAGCATGGGGAGGGATTGGGAATGAAGATGAGATGGGGAAAGGTTTGAAAGGATTGGGAATTGGGGATGGAGCGAGGTTAGGGATAGGTTGCTGTTGAATCCTAGAGGCTGCAGCATCCCCAAGTGGAAAACAGGATATTGTTCTTCAAGCTTGTGCTAAGGCTTGTTGGAGCACTGTGGCAGGCCCAAAACAGAAATGTTGCTGTGGGAACATGGTGGCGTGTTGAAGCGGCAGTCAATAGGAAGCTCAGTCACTTTTGCAGACCAGATGTAGGCGGTCTGCAAAGTAGTCACCCAGCCCGCGTCTTCATCTTCACAGTTTAGACGAGAGTCTACAGAGTAGAATTGATCGAGTAAAGTGCAGATATATCACTGCTTCACCTGGAAGTTATGTCAGGGACCTTGGAGAGAGAGGAAATAGGAGGAGGTTGTGGAGACTTAATCTTTGAGTGTGATTGATAGATTTCCGATTACCAGCAGTCTACAGGGTTATGGGGATGGATGGGTTAAAGGCATTGAAGTGTTCATTCAGGTATGATCTTATTGAATTCTACAGGAGGCTTCACGGAACTATAGAAATTATAATGGCCGAAGGTGGCTATTCAGCCTATTTTGTCCATAGCAACTCAAAGACACCCAGATGTCGTTTCTAATCTGATCTTCCTGAATACAGTTGGTGTGACACCTTTTGCGATTGCGAGGAAGGATGTGGGAAGATGTTGGGACTGGAGGAGGAGTGGATCAGAGTATTCCAGAGGGAAATATAATACTTACAAATCTGTGGATGATATGAAGCTAAAAGGGCCCGTGTGTCGTGAGAAAGATGTAAAATGATTTTAGGAGGATTTGCACAGACTTGTGAAGGGGCAAAAATTAGGCAGATGGAATATAATGTTTAAAAAAAAGTAAGGTTATCCACAATGGTAAGAGAAACAAATATACAGAGTATTTTTTAACTGGTTGGAAATTGCAGCAGTACAAAGGTCCCTAGGTTCTTGTCAATAAGTCACTTAAGATTAAAATGCAGATGGAGCAAGCTGTCAGGAAGGCTAATGGAATGCTAGCATTTAACGCAAGAAGGTTTGAGTGCTGGAGGAGTAAAATCTTGCTTCAATTGTATGAAAGTTTGGTTAGACCACACCTGGAGTACAATGTGTAGTTTTGGTCTCCTTAGCTCAGGAAAGATATGATTGCCACAGAGACAGTGCAACATCTGTTCATCAGACTCGTTCCCGGGATGGTAGGACTCTCCAATGAAGGGAGATTGGGTAAAATGGGCCTGTATTCTGTCAAGTTTCGAAGAATGAGAGGTGATTTCATTGAAACTTACAAAATACTTAAATGGATAGGTAAATGTTCCTCTAATGGTGGAATCTAAAAGCAGGGAGCACTATTTAAAAACAAAGGAGATGTCATGTAGGTCCAGGATGAGGAGAGATTTATTTTTACTTAAAGTGTAATAAACCTTTGGAATTCTGTAACACAGGCTGTGGAGGCTTAATCTTTGAGTCTGTTTAACATTAGATTGATAGATTTCCGATTACCAGCAGTCTATAGGGTTATGGGGATGGATGGGTTAAAGGCATTGAAGTGTTCAGTCAGGTATGATCTTATTGAATTCTACAGCAGGCTTCATGGAACTATAGAAATTATAATGGCCGAAGGTGGCTATTCAGCCTATTTTGTCCATAGCAACTCAAAGACACCTAGATGCTGTTTCTAATCTGATCTTCCTGAATACAGTCCATAGCTCTGCAGTATACAGTATTTAAGGTACAGATCCAAGTACTTTTTTAAGAGTTTAGGGTCTCTGCTTCCACCATCAACTTCGGCAGCAAATTCCAATCATCACAATTCTCTGCTTAAAAATTTTTTCCTTCACATCCCTCCTAATCTTTCTGCCATTTAGCTTGAACCTTTAACCCCGGTTTTTGTACGGTCCACCAAGGTAGTTTGTCTACTCTCTCTCTCAGTTTTGTATACCTCAATCAAATTTCACTCCTTCGCTTTTTTCATCCCAGGAAAACAATCCCAAACTCTCCAATCTCACCTTGTAATGACAATTCGCCAGTTCTGGTAGCATTCTAATAAATTTTCTCTACAGCAGTTATGTTCTTCTTGTAATGTAGTGACCAGAACTGC
Source organism: Chiloscyllium punctatum (assembly GCF_047496795.1). Classification (NCBI taxonomy): domain Eukaryota; kingdom Metazoa; phylum Chordata; class Chondrichthyes; order Orectolobiformes; family Hemiscylliidae; genus Chiloscyllium; species Chiloscyllium punctatum. Next base: position 75,936,934 of record NC_092758.1, on the reverse strand, counting down.
ACCCAGTTATGGCCTCACCAGCGTTTTATAGTTTCATTATAATAATCCCTACTTTTGTACTCTATAGCTTTGTCAGTGAATAAGAGTATTCCATATGCCTTCTTTACAACCTAATTTATCGTTACTAATAGGGACCACTTGCACACCAAGATCTCTCACTTCACCCACCACTCTCAGTATATTCCTGTTTACCGTGTATTCCCTTTTATTATTAAGTGCATTACCTCTCACTTATCAGAGTTGAACTCCATCTACTTTCCTGCCTACTCCACCAACCAATTATATCATTTTGGAGCTTACAGCTATTCTCTACACTAACCACTACACAGCCAATTGTGCCATCTGCAAATTTTCTAATTGTGCTCCCCATGTTCAAGTCCAAATTGTTAATGCATAAAACAATCAGCAAGGGTCCAAAAACTGAACCCTGTTCAATATTACTTGTAACAACTTTTTATTCACAAGGGCAGCTATGGATCATTATCCTTTAGTTATTAAGCCAGCTTTGGAACAACTTCGACACATTACCCTATATGCTTTGGGCTTTTATTCTTTTGACCTGTGTGCCATGTGGAATCTTGTCAAATGTCTTACTAAAATCCATGTAGACAACATCCACTGTACTAGCCTCATCAATTTCACTTGTCATTTCCTCAAAGAATTCAACCAGATTTGGAAGGCATGACCTTCCCCTAACAAAACTATGGTGTTTATGCCTTTCTATGTAACAGTTCATCCAATCCTTCAGGATTGATGCTAACAATTTGCCCAGTACCGAAATAAGACTAACTGACCTATAATCATTCACATTTCCTTCGTACCTTTCTAAACAATGGAAACACATTTGCAGTCATCCAGTTCTCCTGCACCTCACCTATGTCTAGTGAAGATTGGAAATAATCCTCAGAGCATGTATTTCCACCCTGACCTCTTTCAACATCCAATGCAACAATCCATCTGGTCCTGGTAACTTATAGACTTAAGGTTTCCAACTCCTCTAACATTTCCTCTCTCATTATGACTATTTTAATCAATATTTCACACTGCCCTCTTGGATTACTATATCCACATCATCCCTGTCCTTCTTGAATATGGAGACAGAAAAATCATTTAAAGTTCTTCCCATGTTCTCCGCATCTTCACACACAAGTTCCTTTCTTCATCGGTGACAGGTCCCACGTTTCCCTTAACTATTCGTTTGCTCTTTTTATACTAGTAAAACATTTTCGGGTTTATCTTATCTCAATTGCTTTTTTTTTTAAATGCCCTCTCTTTGATTTCCTTTTTTCTTTTTAAAACTTGATCCCTGCACTTTTTATACTCAGAGGGTATCCAGTGTGGATTTTTTGTGACTATCATAAACTTTCTTTTCCTGTTTAATCTTACCCTATGTTTTTGCAGAAGCCATGGGTGTCTAAATTTGGCAATGCCCATTCTTACTTTCAGAGGGATCATTGCGTTGTGCCCCAAGGACCTCATGTTGTAGTGCCTCTCACTGGTTTACCACAAATTTATTCTATAGCAGTCCTGTTCAATTCACCTTAGCCAAATCACTTCTCAGTTTTATAAAATTTGCCTTTACCCAGTTCAAGACTTTTAGTCCTGATTTATCTGTATTTTTCTCCATACTGGTACTAAATCTATCCAAATAGTGGTCATTATCCCCAAAATATTCAACCCTGACACACTTGCCCACCGTCGTTCCCCAAAGCTAAATTCAGAATTGCATCTTCTTAATGGACTGGTCACATACTGTTTAAAGAAAGTTCCTGGTCACAGTACATGGAATTTACATTCCCAATGCCCCTATTTTGTTTGAAATCCAGTCAATATTGTGATAGTTAAGTCTCATATTATAAATGCCCTCCAACAGGCAGAAATTTGTCTACACTTTCTGTTCCCTTGATTATTTGGGGGTGTGTAGAAGAGCTCCGGCTAGAAACGTCGATTCTCCTGCTCCTTGGATGCTGCATGACCTGCTGTGCTTTTCCAGCAACACACTCTCAACTCTGATCTCCAGCAGCTGCAGACCTCACTGTCTCCCAGTCTGTAATATAGTCCTCGTTGTGTGATTGAGCTCAAAAGAGGGAACCCTTCTCACAACTGTGATTAATGCCTCAATACTGCTACCCTCATCCCAGAAAACTGTACATCAATGGATATTGAGCTGCCAGTTTTGGCCCTTTAGTCAGGTTTCTGATATAGCAACAGCATGTTGCCATACTGCACTTAGTTCATCTGTCTTGTTTATAATAGTCCTTGTATAAACAGTTCAACCCTGTCAATTTCATTTGCTGAATGCATTTTATTTGTCTCTTTTGTCTTTTTGTCACTGGCTACATCACTAATCAATGTTCTTCCTCCTGTTTCTTGATTTGAATCTGACCCATCTAAGCTTACACGTTGGTTCTCATCCCCCTGCCATACTAGTTTAGAACCTCAGCAATAGGACTAGTAAAAGCCTCCGTGAGGATACTTGTCCCAGCTCTGCTCAGGGGCAACCTGTCAGGCTTGTAGAGGCCCCACCTTCCTTAGAAACAGTCCCAATGCCTCAAGAATCTAAACCTTTCCCCAGCTCCAACATTTCTCCAGCCTCGCAATTCATCTGATCTATCATCTTATTCCTGCTTACACTGGGAGCAATCCAGAGATTATATGTGACATTTTGTATTTTATCTCCTAACTTCCTATAATTAGCTGTCAGATCTTCATCCTTTAGGCACCAACATAGGTTAACAATGTGTAACATGACCACTAGCTGTTCTCACTCCCACTTTAATATCCTGCAGCTGCTCTGTCACACCTCTGACCATTGCATCAGATATGGAGCATACCACTCCTTGGATTCACAACTGCAGTCACTGAAGTACCTGTCTGTACCCTTTGGTGTTGAGTCCCCTGCCACTCATTTTCCTCCCCTTCTGTACAGCAGAGCTACCAGTGTTGCCATGAACTTGGTTGATCTTGATTTCTCAGGTGTCTCCTACACTCCCTTCCTGAGCCTTTTACTTTGTCTTTAGGTCATCCATTCCCTTTCTGCCTGGGCAATCCTCACCTGGGTGTGGCCACCTCATTATACATGCTACCTACAACATTCTCAGCATCTCATATGCTTCACAGTGAGTCCACTCCAAAGATTGGTGAGCCAGTAGCTGCAGATGGACACGTCTTGCACACGCTGTCAACGAGGGCCCTAGCAGCATCTCTTATTTCCCACACTGCACAAGAGGAACACACCATGGGCTTGAGGTCTCCTGTCATGACAGGAAAACTGTAATACTCAGCTTAACTTACCAACTGGCTGTTTCCATTGATCACTTTATGAACTGCCCTGACTGAGACTGACTACCAGTCTTTCAGCTCCACACATTCATCTCAACCAACTCCTGGTTTTCACCAACTTCAAGGCACTCTCATTTAGTCATGCAGCACTCAGTAAGCAGCATTGGGTTGACCTCCTTTGCATTGGCCCCAAAAGCAATACTTCTGAACTGGATCAAACCAGTTGACTCAGCAAATTCCTGTTCCAGAAATGTAACAAACTACAGTCAGGGGGTGCCTCCTGTCACACAGTAGTAGTATTCCTACCCCTGTTCCAGCTGGCACAGGTTCGAGTCCTATTTGCTCCAGGTGTGTAATACCTCCAACCAAATATAACTGCTTTTAGTTAAAAAACTAATTTAACATTGTAATCAGCCCTGAATTCAAGTTGAATTACCATATACATCTTTATATTCTGTTTTCGCTAAACCCCAAAGCACTCTCATTTAGCAAAGCAGCACTCAGTGCAGCCAACAGGCTGAATGGCTTGCTCCAGTTCCTATTATCAATCAATGAAGAAAGTTATTCCTCATGTCTTCTTTTATTGCCTTTCCCCTTCTGCACCATCTCACATGTAATCTGGATAGGAGCTGGCTATTCAACCACTCCATCATTCATAGGATAACAATTCCTCTTTGAGCACAATAACTGGACCACCCCTGTCCTACTTCACACATGACCTCAAATCAATCTCCATTCGTGCGCACTAGGTAGAGTAGGATTTAAACGCATAATCTATAGCTCAGTTGTGATTTTACAGCACTGCTTGAACTTTAGCTAACTAAAGACACCAAAAAAAAATCAGTGAGCTGCAGGATCTGGCCCCAAATTGCCATTCCTCCACTGATGACTCATCTTTTCTGAAAGAAAATAGCAGCCAAAACCTATCTCGAGGTTTAACTTGGTGTATTTACTTCAAGCTTTACTGATTTTCTATAAAACTCAAAGGTGCAAAGATAAATAAATGCAGCAATCAATAGGTGTAAAAGTAGTGCCATGATTTCTTGAATCGGTCAACTATTTAGCAAAAATCACAAACAAAAGCAGAAGTTACTGGAAAAGCTCAGTACGTCTGGCAGCATCTGTGAAGAGAAATCAAAGTTAACGTTTTGGATCCAGTGACCCTTGTTTTGTTTTTATTTAGCAATGTTCTTGCCTAATTTGTCAGTGAAACAGTAGAAACAATAACACAAATGGAGGCTGAGGGCAAGGACGAAATGCAAAAAATGGAGCTTTCCTCACTAAAACCAAAGTGATTAAAGGAGATTTAAAGTAATTGTTCCACAATGCATCACATTAGGTTGATCGCAAAACTGAATCCATAGGATTACAGAGCTATGTCAGAGGGACAGAAAGCAAAGAGCACTGTACACAATGGGGATCACTGCTCATTTGGTGATCTATGACTTGGGGATAATTTCAATGTTCATGAATGATAAAACTCAACTGTATTAAATACTGAGGATAACTACAGACATTTGATGGGCAGAAATGGACAGACATGTAGCAGCTAAAATTAAATACAAGCCAGAAACACTGCCAACTGAGCAATTAAATAGCAAACGGACCATGGAGCATTGTATGCAATTCTGCTTTGCTGAGAGCTGGAATTTATTTGACTTGTTTCAAAGATGCAGCGTTGGTTTAGTGGACAGACCAAAGTTGTTCCAACTGCTCTTGCAGTAAAGAAAGTCAAAGACAAACGGTGGTTTAAACCATTAAAGTTGAGAGAACATAATGAGAATTTGTTTCTAATAGCTGAAGATACAGGGAACTGATTCAAAATAACTAGAGACAGCACCAAGAAATTGTTGACATACAAAGAGAGATTAGCATAGAGTGGTCAAAACAAGCTCATAAGCAAACTTTACAAGGACTGAATAGTTTACGAAATGTATTGGTGAAACAACGAAGCACACAAAGATAGCTTGAACAATCAGTGCAGATTCAATGCTGTCAACTAGTTTGTGTAATAAATGTGGGAAGAATGTTTCAATTTGCTCAACATACCAAAACCAAGGTCATAAATACATTGCAATTAATTAATTTACATTTGATGGTCCATGGAATGTAGGTGTTTGCTAGCTGGACCAGCATTTATTGCCTGAGGTGGTGATGACCTGCCTTCTTGAACCTGCTGCAGTCCAAGTCTTATAGGAAGACCCACAATGCCCTTAAGAAAGAGTCCCAGAGCTTTGACCCAGAGATACTGAAGGAATTTCTCCCGCACCACCCACTCATGATATCAAGAGCTGAAATTTATTTCTTTGGGGAAAGTCAAGTGTTTGCAAAGATCTGACTTAAATGTATTGGTAGAATCCATCTGGGAGAGCAGGGATCCAAGAGATCTCAACCCCAATTTAACTTAAATGCAATATTCTGGGGCACAAAGGCAAGCTGGAAGGTCCCATCACAACTCTGGATGACACTGGAGAAAATTCCAACTCCCCACCCTTCTTTACTTGTTGATTTGGTTCCTCTGTCCAAACCCAGCAGAACCTCTATAGATTGCAGGCAGGAGACAGATTTCGGTTGAAACACTACAGCTTAAGAATCAATGGTTACAGTGAGATGAGGGGAAGATTTATGCTGTTGCAGTTGGGAGTAGACTGGAACAAGGGAGGCCTAAGTTATTTTCTGGGGTCTGGAACAGCATTGATGCTGCACAGCCAGGTTAACTTTTCCTGATTATCATAGAATCCCTCCAGTGTGGATTTGGCCATTTGGTCCAAAAAGTTCACACCAACCCTCCAAAGAGTAACCCACCCAGACCCATTCCCCTACCCTTCTACTCTACATTTTACCCCTGACTAATGCACCTAACCTCCACATCCTTTTACTTTCGACTATCAATTTCTGACTCTGCCAGTATACCTTGTCAGACATTCACGTTGGATCCAATCCTAACATAGCCCATGTTTCAAACTGACATGGTATAAATGACAGACCGTTCCATCTGTTCTTTCTTACGGTCTGTCAGAAGCACTTCCCTCAACTTCAAAATCATTTTAAATGTGTCATAAAAACATTTCAAATGACAGGATCCTGCAATCAATCAGAATAACCTAGAATAAGCCTCATCTTACACCAAGTGCCCATTTGGACCATACAGAAACTTTATTTTGCGAATCACAATAATGACAACTTTGGCAGAGATGTTCAAATATTTTCCTGAAGAAGGGCTTATGCCCGAAATGTCGATTCTCCTGCTCCTCGGATGCTGCCTGGCCTGCTGCGCTTTTCCAGCACCACACTTTTCAACTCTGGTCTCCAGCATCTGCAGTCCTCACTTTCTCCAAATATTTTTCACTCCAAGGTAAAATTTGTCTCAAAGGACTTCAAGTCACAAACTCTCAATAGTTCCAATATGCTTTGAATACGTCAGGTTTCTGCTGTTGCTAAGTTTTGTTGTAGAATTTATTCAAGTTCACAGCTGTAGGCCCATAAAATTCTGTCTAGTCATGTCATAATCTTCAAGGCACAGATCACTACTCGCCACAGGACGAAGAAGGGTTTAATATCCCAGGCTGGCTACAAAGACACTCTCAATCAAGATTCTTGTTTCTCTCCCCACCAGCCTAAAGGTCATGCTTACCATTGTGGTGGCACGGTGGCTTAGTAGTTAGCATGGCTGCTTCACAGCACAAGTGAGTTGGGTTCGATTCCAGCCTTGGGTGACTATCTGTGTAGAGTCTGCACATTCTCCCTGGTTTCCATGGCCCAAAGATATGCAGGTTCAGTGAAATGGCAGTCCTAACTTGCCCATAGTGTTAGGTGCATTAGTCAGAGGAAAAATGGGTCTAAGCGGGTTACTCTTCCGAGGGTTGGTGTGGACTTATTGGGCCGAAAAGCCTGTTTCCACACTAAGTAATCTAATCTTAAAATTACTAATACAATGTTAGGATACCCAGAAACAGAATTTCCAGTTGCTGATGCAACACGAGATTGCATGTTACTATCATCACTTGCTTAGAATTTCAGCAGCGTTTCCAAGTAGTGGTTCAACACCTTCAGCAGACGCCCATCTCATTTTTGAGCAGCGTCTGAGAATGAAACGGCCTCATCATTTTCCCCATGAGAAAGATTACCATTTCCACCCTCAGTGTTGCAGACTCCATCTTTGCCTCAGCCCACTGAAAACCTCATTCAAAGCCTGCCACCCAGCTTTGTGTTCACCCAGTGTCACGAAGACTGCTAATTTACATGATGCAGTGTAAAGCATTCTTGTGCAATGAGGCAATTGTAAAACGAACTGGTTTATTTACAATGACAGATAAAATGACAGACAACGTCCACAGCAAATTTTGTGGTGTTACAGCAACAGTTATTCTACTTCCCATCCAGCGTCTGTCTCCACGTCCAGAGATCTTTGACCATCTATAGGACAAAAGAGTATTAACAATCACAATATGAGAACAGCCATATAACTTAACTGGTCTATATTGGTGCTCATATTCCTCACCAGCATCATAAATTTCACATCAAGATCTATTACTTTTTCCCTCATGAACTTACTGAACTCCCCCATTGCATCTGTTGTTTGCTGGACGTGACAATACTATCACTGCCATATGGAACCTCAATGTTAAACACCACTAAAACATGACCTGCACTTTTTCCTTTCTTGAAAAAAAAACATCCTGGCCTACCCTAACTTTCCTGACGATTAAAATCTCTGGGATTTAGTGTTACCTGTATAAATGCATTTTGTCCCAATGTTTGTTATATTGTCTCTCAGACTAGAAGTATACACCATGCACTAGTTGAACCAAAGGGTTTTCACAGGATTACTGTAACTTCACATTTTGAATTGTATCCATGTATGAATCCAGCCACTTCACTTCTATGGCTTTATTAATTGCAGAGGTACTTAGCCTGAGACTTTAGTGAGGCCATTTAGAGTTCAAGGTTTGAGTAAAGATTTGTAGCTCGAGTGCCAGTTCTCATGGTCCGCTTCTGCTGCTTCTGGTAGCTCGTTGTAGTGGCCGGTGCATTGGACCCAATACACTGGCCATTACAACAAACAACCGGCAACCAGAAGCAGCAGAAACGGAACCAAATAAATTCCAGAAGAGACAGTATGCTTAAAAAGGAGGCTGCAAAGCACTTAAGACGTCACTTAGAAAGGGAACAAAGTGTCTGCAAATCAACCTCCTAGCTTGGCAAAATACCCATAACCATATTATTTAGAGTATTTTGGGCAGTTCCGGTTACCACATTTTAAGGACGACATGAAGAGGTATTTAGAAAGGGTGCAAAAGAAATAGACACATGAACATTATCCATAGCATCTTATTTGTTGATCACTGCCCCATCGTCAGGTATAGCTGTATGCTTGTTAAAATTCACACGCGCATAAAACTATGAGCAACAACAGGCAAACCCATAAGCTGGGATAAGAGCCCACTTCAGCTGTTCTGTAATGTCTTCACAACCCAATAAGTCAACTCACCAACAGCAAAGAAACTTGCAGCAGGCTGCTAGGTTAACACATCAACATGGACTGAAAAATTCATGAACAAGGCTGAGGTCAAGCACTCACCTTTGGGTCTTCCACCTTAAAGCCATTTTTCAGGAAGTTTACAAACTTGGACTCCAGTTTGGGCAGACTGACACCCTGTTTAAAAGATTAGAGTCATACTCAGCATACCCACAATACAGAATCTGCAATTTCCAAACAGACACAACCATGTACCATCCCTGCATTCAATAACCCAAGTGATAAAGCTACAATTGGAGACATTATATTTTCAATGACAACAATCTTCCAAAACATTATTGAGCTCACTGCATTTACTGAAGGAGCTACCACACTGTTCACTTTTCCTATAACCCAGAAAATAACCGATGGTCAGAGTAGCACATTCTTGATCATAACTTGCTGCATTCACAAGAATTCCCTTCCTTCTGATTTTGCTGGTTGCTAAATCTTAATGGAAAGATCTCCACACTTCAAGATCACTTATTCTACTTCAATATCTCAGCTCTAGCTGCAACACAGACAGAATTGAGCAAATTACCAACTGACCACCTCATATCCAGAGTGTATTCGGAAATGGGATAGGATCAGACTTCGATGTAATTCCACCCCTCATTTAACAGCCAGTCTCCTGCACGGTGAAGAATGGTCATTTGGCTGTATGTTAGTGTAAAACAAAACTTTAAAGGACCCATTTAACCCAGAAAACAGCAAAGAGCACTGAAATAGACCATTTCACTTGCATGGTTTTTAATTCACCATTATAAAGTTTCCATTACACAGAATCAGATTCCTCACTCAAAGCTACCTATAAACGTCAGTGCTTCAGTTGGTGTACATTAAAGAAACTGTGGCATGTTCCGACAACTCACCTTTTCCAAAAAGGTCTTCAACTTAGTCTTGATTTCTTCTATGGTCAGTGGAGCCTTGGGGGTTTTGGGGGTTCTGGGTGTTTTGGGTTTACTACTGGATTCCGGAGTCTGGAATAAAAACAAATTATGAGCACTGTCCTAAGAGCAACACTTACTCCATACACCCTTTCTTAACTTTACAGAGCAAGCACATTGCACAAAGTGGTCCAATTACCCCAGAGACCCACAGCTTATCAGGTCATTTACCAATTTTCTAGTCTGCATTCAGGTTACAGAATGATGGCAGTTTCAAAGTCAAAGAGCAATGCTAATTAAAATTCATACCATGAACAAAAACAGCATGATGCAAATGAAAAGACTGCTCCAAGGTATAAAGGGATCTGGGTGTTCTATTCATGAATCACAGTACATTAGCATGCAGGTCCAATAAACAAGCAGGAAAACAAATAGAAGGTTTTTAGTTATTGCTATAGGGATGTAACATAAAAGTAGGGATATTCTTCTACATTTGTACAGGGCACTGTTCAGACCATATCTGGAACACAGTTTTCGTCGTCTTATCTTACAGCAGTTCAGAAGTTTACTCCACGAAGAGGGTGATATAGTTGCAACCTTTTCTTATAAGGTAATCAGCATTCAGAAGAATGAGTGGTGATATTTTTGAAAGATAGAAGTTGGTGACAGGACTTAACAGGATGGATGCTGTACATTTTTCTGAAAGTTGTCTTGGAAATTCTCTTCAAAGGGAGCAGTGAGGTCAGGTCATGGAATTATTTTTAAAAAAGCAGGGTAGTTAAGATTCTTAACTAAAAAAGTTGAAGAACATCAGAACTGGGTAGAAATGCCCTAGAGGTGATGCTAAGATGCCCTTTTGATCCCATGCAGTCAGTGCAGTATGAGGACTCTCACATTGCCAAGAATCCCTTAGTTACAGTGAAGTTCAGGAATTTAATTTCCAATCACTATATTGCACATTTTGGAAAAACTGCACTGTCCACATGCACTCTCTCTATTTGGAGGATTCCATTGAAGCAGTCTTGTCAAGTTGCTGCAGTCTTATAGATGCGTGCACGCACATACACACATATTAAAGTAAAGGATATTAAATTATGTTCTGTAGGTAAATCTAGGCAAATGCAAAGAATTTTGTCACATTCCGCACTAAAGGCTTACAATCATCATAGTTCTTTTCAAATCGCACATTATCCCACTTTACAAGACACAGAGAAGAAACAATTCTCAAACATACCAAGGAAAAGTCTTTAACCTTGGACTGCTTGTTTTCTGGTGTGGATTTGGTGGGTGTTTTGCCATTTTGGTTGGGAGTCCCTTTCAATCCAGGTGTTGCCTTGAGTGGAGTTTTCTGAAGAGGCTGCAAAGACCATTGAAAAGATACTAACTGGAAAAACTATCGACCATGTCTTATTAAGACAACACTCTCAGATTTTACCAACCCTAAGTCAAGACACATGGTCTGAAATTTTCCCAGAACCTTTCACTCATGCCTCTTGAAAACCATTAATCATCCTTGCAAATGGTTAATTTTACAGACCGATGTCAAATCCTGTCAGGTGATGTCCCTGCACAAAACCTTGGAACTAACTTCATATTTTTGGTGCTCCATTAAAGCAGGTACAGTGTGTAGACCCAAGTGAGTTAGAAGCCATTGGATACACTACAGGTCCTGTGCCACAACTGGATCCTGCAGCCATAGCATGTGCAGTTGCAGCACCCCTGACAAGGAGCGTAAAGTCTTCAAAGGTTGGTCTCTAGCCTCTTTCAACTTAAGTGCCAGGATTACCTTTTTTGCCGGGGTCACCACTTTCTCATCTTCGCTTTCATCATCATCATCGTCCTCTTCTTCTCTACAATGAAGAAATGTCTTTCAGTGAGACAGCCACATTTTCATGGCAGTACACAGCCCTTACCCTGGAAGATCTCCCATGTGTTAGCTTCACTGTCACACAAATCTGTACCAAGGTTGAATCATTGACCTACAGCATCTAATATCATGGGTTTTTATGATCTATATGAAGCCAATTTAACGAAACAATTTATTCAGCATAAAAAAAACACTGCAGCAGATAAATTTCAAAAATCATAAAGACTTGAACTCTGGAATCTGGACTGCAAATTCCTTCCCAAACTGATATTTTGGCACTGGTTCTCATTTTAGCTTCCCTTGTGCTGTTCTCAGATCATTTCAGGGACAAAAGAGATCAAACACTTTTCCACAAAGAGACTACAAAACTTCCTATGAAAGACAACAGGAACTATCACTTAACACTCACTCATCATCTTCATCAGAGTCTTCCACTTTCATTTTCTTCTGCTGAACAAAAGAAACCTTTTAGCACCAAATCATTTTAGCAATTATTGATGCAACTGCAACAAGAAAGAGTGGTGAGAAAGAGAAGGCGAGGAAGAGGAATATAATGAACAAGGAAGGAAAACATCTTTCGATCCGGGCAAGTAAAACTTTTGTACAGATTGTCAGTGTCCACAAATACCAAATAAACAATGCACAAACATACAAGTCAGTGGGTTTAAACACTGACTTATTGCATTTCCCTGGGCACTTATGGTGAAATAATACAAGTTGTGATGAGAAACACATTAACAAGCCACATGTGACAAGTTGATCAGTGGGTGCAGCTTTAGCGAAGCCCCCAGCACGCACCGGCATTATTTTGGATGCTGCAGCAGCTGGTCGCTTTACAGCTTGTTTCGGTGTGGTGGTCTCCAACATGCTGTCATCCTCGACATCCGACTCCAAATCGTCATCCTCCAATGCTTAAAGTAAAGGATAAAAGGATTAAAGCCATCCTGATCTCCCTTTCAAAGGCTCCCAACTGCCTCAGAAAACAACAAAATCCAATCCAAGAAGTCTTTCTTGACAATTAAAAAGCTCACTAGCCCGCTACCTAACTTTCAACTCCGCCAGCCGAAGTGTAATATCAACAATTTGGTGCCAGTGATATTCCAACCCCTCCCATACTTCGTGGCCATCAGAAATGTTAATAATATCCACTTACCGATGAGGTGCTGGCCACTGATGTGCACGGGACCTGTTCCAGATTTGAGCCTAAATGTCACAGGTGGTGCCATTTCAAATCCTCCCAAACTAACCTGTGTCAAACACAATTAAAAATTACAATGAAATAAGTTATTTCTGCTGTGCAAACCCAGTTCTGTCTATAGATTCTCTGCAAGAGATACATTTCAAGTTATTTGAAGAATCAAGGCTTGGAGACATCGGTGTTGGACTGGAGTGTACAAAGTTAAAAATAACAACACCAGGATATAGTCCAACAGGTCTATTTGGAAGCAATAGCTTTCGGAGCTCTGGTCCTTCATCAGGTGGTCGTGGAGAATAAGATTGTAAGACACAGCATTTATAGCAAAGTTTTACAGTTCGACGTAACTGAAATTATATAATGAAAAAGACCTGGATTGTTTGTTAAGTCTCTCAGCTTTTAGAATGTTCATGCTGGTTTCAGTTCTTTCATATGTAAATTACAAAACATTGTGGCACAATGGTCAGACTGATTCTAATCTAAAAAATGGATTTACAGAATCTTACAAGGATTCATGCAGTTTTTGAGAAAAGTAAAATGTAATTCTGCAAGTACAAATTCACCCCACAAACTTATATCTGTGTGTGTGAGTGAGAGTGAGAGTGAGAGTGAGAGAGTGGGAGAGAGAGAGTGGGGGGAAGGTATGAATGGGGAGGGAGAAAGGTGATAGGTCGGACAGGAGGGTGGAGCGGATAGGTGGGAAGGGAGATGGACAGGTCAAGCAGGTGGTACCAAGTTGAAGGCTTGGGACTGGGATAAGGTAGGGGAGGGTAAATGAGGATTCCCCCAAAGGATCCTTCCACTTCCGACAGAAATTCTGCTGTACTTCGACACATATCATCTACTGTATCCGTTGCATCCGATAAGATCTCTCTACATTGGGGAGACGGGACGCCAATTTACAGATTATTTCAGTGAACATCTCTGGGACACACGCACCCCCACCACCCCATGGCTGATCACTTTAACATCCCCTCCCATTCCACCAAGGACTTGGAGGTCATGGGCCTTCTCCATTACCAAACCCTAACCACCTGCTGCCTGGAGGAAGAACGCTTCATCTTCCAACCTGGAACCCTACAACCACATGGGATCAATGTGGATTTCACCTATTTGATCATTTCCCCTCCCCCCCCCCCACCTTATCCCAGTCCCAAGCCTCCAACTCTGCACCACCCTCTTGACCTATCCACCTTCCATCCCACCTATCCCTTCCATCCTCCTCTCCAATCTATCACCTTGCCCCCCACCTTCATCTACTTATCACATTCCCAGCTACCTTGCGCCAGACTCAACCGCTTCCCATTTATCTCTCAGCCCCTCATCCCCAAAACATCATTCTCCTGCTCCTCGGAAGCTATCTGACCTGCTGTGCTCTTCCAGCACCACACTCTTGACTCTGATCTCCAGCATCTGCAGTCCTCACTTTCTCTTGAGGTTATGACAGATGCTAGATATAGGTAAAAACAATGACTGCAGATGCTGGAAACCAGATTCTGGATTAGAGTGGTGCTGGAAAAGCACAGCAGTTCAGGCAGCATCAGATGC